>NW_027437910.1:0-75000 GCF_965140245.1 Athene noctua | reverse complement strand
GAACCAATAGAACTTCTACCATCCATATATGGCTATCTTTACTCATTAGCAAAATTCCAACTAGTTAGAGCCACCTCTTCCTCAAGGCCAAAAGTATAATATTTTGCTGGACATTGTAGTCCTTGGTAGATTTTTACAGTGAACTGCTTTGTTTTGATGAACACAGTAGTCCTTGGTAAAATTCCACAGAACAGTCTGGGCAAGCAGGATTCTTAGCAATATTTTAAAAATACTATAACTTGCTATAAGTAAATAAGTTGCTAAGAAGTTTTCTATAAGTAAATAAGTAAATAAAACAAGTAATCATTTCTCTGTATCAGAGGTGAGATCAGCTGAGGCTTCTCTTGCCAGAGACAGAGTAGTTAGTGCCTGTATAGACTGTGTCAGGGTGTGTGTGGATACTTGACAGACATCTTTAGATGTATCTCTGTGTGTCTGTCCCTATATAGTCTGTAGATACTTGCTGCATGTTTTCTGTGTAGATTCTGCATGAGTAAATCTATCCAGAGGGTGCCCTAGCTGTGTGTATTTTATATCCAGCCAGACAAAAATTGCCTCACTGGGGCAATGCAGGACTTGTTCTGTGTGTAGAGTATGTGCTATCTCCATCAGATGTAAACATGAAAAGAGCTTCAGCTAAGCAAGGTGTAAACCAGGTGCTCTCTTATTAATGCCCTGCTCACAGATACAAAAACCCCAGCAAAACTTTTCCGAGCACAGGCAGTAAATATGCTGTCAGGTTCTATTCAGCCTACAGCTGGAGAATGAGAAACAGTCGAAAGCCTTTTGTCCGTGTGCAGAGTCTGTGCTGTGTGAATGCCTTGTGCTTCATCCCAGGAGCTCAGACGAGTCTCCCAAGCTGACGCAGGTGTGGAATTTGTGCTGCTTGTGTATCTGTTGTGTAGTGGGCAAAGAGTAAAGGTGAGGGGAGAGTGACCAGAGGAGCAGAGAAGTGTCTCCTGGGTGAAATAGGAGCTGTGCGGGGGGGTCATGTGAAGGGACTAAGGGGAATGTTTTGGGGGCCACCTTGTATCTGGGCCACAAAGGGCAACTTGTGAGCTGCAGGTTTGTTCAAAGGCCAAGCAGCGGGTTGTGCCCCTGCGCAGGTGCCACCTGTGAGGGATGGCAGCTCTCTGAGAAGCGTTAGGAGAGGGTGGCCCCAGAGTTGACTGAGCCCTGTGCGACAGCAGGGTCTGGGGGCAGGTGGGGCATTTGTGTATCCATCGGGTGTAGTCCGGCTAAACACAGGCTGCATTTCCGTTGTGGGAATGTGCCGTGTGGTTCTTTAGCCCAGCGGAAGCAGTGAGAAACGGGGAATTTCTCAGGGAGCCCTGGGAGGCGATGACTTGGGATGGATTCCAGAGCTTTCATTCAGCTTGCTGGGAATTACTGTCTCTGGAAGAGTGACAGGAATGCTGTGCAGGTATTGTCTGGAAATTTCCGGATGAGAATGCAAATAACTATTTCACTGCTGTTTTCTAGGACAACCCAAGACAGTTTTGAAGCATGTGGGGAGCGCATCACCCCGTGGCCCTGGAGGAGCAGTTCAGCGCCAGCTGTTCTAGAGTCCTTTGCTGTCTGGCTGTTTGTGGTTCCTTCACGGCCTGGTGCTCTGAGGTGAGTGATTCCCCACCTGGGCTGTTTGGGGAGCTTCCTTGTAGGTCTCTTCACCAAGTTTATCCTCGAGTGCATCATCACAAGAGCCTGGTGGAGTGTGGAGTCCACTGTTGACTGAGTATTGGTATTTCTTAATATAGGAACTGAATTGAATTGGTAGCTGAAGAAATGGGAAGCCTGTGTGTTAGAACTTTCTTTCCATGGCTTCTCTCCTTTATAATGGTAGTGTCCCCAAAATCTGGGATAAAAATATCGACACCAATGTGATGCAGATAAGCAGACACTTCTTTATTGACGGCCGGATGTGTAGGGGAGTGCTCTCGCCAACAACAGGTGCCAGGCACCAGAATCACACACCTTATGTAGAACTCACTCATACATATTCATTATGTCTTCATACATAAACACACAACTTCCAAGAAATCATTAACATATTCTCCTCCTATTTCCGATTCTGTGCAGTAAAGGTTAGAAATGTCTAGAAATGGCTCTGGGGTGTAATGTGAGTAGGTGGTCCATGAGTCGGTGGTCGCGATCTCCCCCTGCCGGAATTACCTTTTGCTTAAGGACAGTTTTCTTGGCAGGTACCTGCCAGCTGTTACGGTCACTTCCCTCAGTTCCCATTAATCCTGGACCTTGACAGCTACTTGCATTCTTCTAGTCCTATGTATGTATTATAAATCAGTTTACAAATCACCTCGTGTTTTGTTACCTAGGTTCTAACCGTTCCCATTGGACAATTATGACCAATCCCGTCAGCCTTGGTACAGGGCTGTACAGGGAATTTTAGAGTAGCAGTCGGTTGCTAGATTCAAAATACAATAAATGTAAAATGATTTTTACTAAAATGTCTCTTAATTCTATACTTATATTAAAATCAAACACAATTTAATTTCAGTTGTTAATAAAATCTGTAACATTTCCCCCCTTTGAAAGTGTTATAAATCATTTCAATTCTTTCACACTTTTATTCATTTTCATCTTTGAAGCCAAAGTTTGTCTTGCCAGATGATGGTGGTGGTGGGCTGTAATCTGGTGGCAGAGTGGGTACTTCTCTCACAATTCTATGATGTATTGCAAGCTGATTAGTAAACTGTCTTTTAAGACAGGCATACACCAACATAATTATCAAAAGGACAATAAGTAGCAAAAATAGAGTTTTGATTAGGGATTTAAGCCCAGAGTTTAAGTTTTATCCTAATTCACTAAAAATTTTTCCTAGCCAATCTTCTGACATACCTTCTCGAATTGTTTCTGTTTCTTTTTCTATTTTGCCTAACAGATCTAAATCATGTTCTATCCTGTGTAACATTTGGAATATGAATGCAGCAATGATCCAGTCTGTCCTAATGATATCCACACACTCCATGCTCCTTTAACAGAAGGATATCTAATGCCATCCAGTTTTGAAGTGTTGTTCAGGAAGTTATCTGTGACTGGATGTTTAATTATTTAAATCTTTTTCTTGTAATATTGGCCAATTTTTTACTTGTCCTGTTAAGTGATAAAGCCATTCTCTATTCCTATATGATGCTATTGGGTTCAAAAGAGACTCTAAAGCCCAGCCAATTTTTACTCCTGTTGATGGTTCATTCCAGGTGTCATCATCTGTTTCAGACCTTTTAATTCATTGTAATTTTAAATTTTCCAGGGATCCCTTGAATGGTGATTTATTTCTTACAAATCAGACACAATGTTGGCAGGCCTTAAGCAATTTTTTTTTTTTTTTTTTTTTCTTTTACCTTACCATCTACTGGTAAGTGGGTTGTCCAGGTGCCATCACTTAATGCCCAAACTAAATGTCCTGGACTCTGAATGTTAGATTTTTTAAAACTAAAAAGTATCCTCTTCTGGGTGTAAAGATGCTAGTCATGGTGAGGTTATAAAAACCTCAACAATAACAATCAAACTATAAAGCAGCTGCCAAATGAGGAATTCTTTGATTATTAAATCGGCATTGTTGCAATCATACACCTTTTCACATTTCCACCATGGTACTACATGTTCCTTTTCTGGTCGGGTAGTGCCTTTATCTACTATTGAGGGAAGGATTGCAAACACTCTGTTAACCCAGGCACTGTCCCAGGTGAAACACCAAGGGGTTCTGGCCATGTACTGAAATCGTGAGAATATGGACATAGACCATACAGAGTCCCACTGTGCCTGGGTTTGGGTACTTTGCCCAGTTTTGTTACACTGCCATTCCATGATGTTCCTGCTCACATTGTTTTAATTTGTTCATCGTATGAACACCATTGTAGATTAGGGTTTGGGCCTCCTGTGAGGGGAACTCGATCCAAAGCACTAGGTTGAGACCCTGTTACAAAGTCATAATTTAGTAGTTTCTCACAGTCTGATTTTTCCCGGTGATTTCTATTGTTTCCTAATAACCTTCACTTGTTTATACCATTGAATCTCTGGCTTTTGTTTGCAATAAGTAGTCTTATTTTCATGTTCCAAATTGGTTAAATTTATAGTTAAGATTCCCCAAGGAATAGATTCACCTACTGCTTTTGGTATTGGTAAACAGGCAGTAATTTGTGTAATGTTCTGCAAGTTGGCAAATCCCTTAATCAATACTAACATCAAATTTTCTTCAAGCATTCCTTTAGGAATGTTAATTAATTGTTCTGTATCTGATTGCCTTCTGTTCCTTGCCACCAGATCAACCCATGATTCCACCAGCGTCACCGTCCAAGCCAATATAAGGAGAACAATCACAAACTGATATGAAATACTAAACATGTTTTAAAGTCTTTGGGTCACAGCTTATAATTTTCCATGGAGTAGGTGCTTTCTTCACTCGGGTATAGTGTATCCAAGCATCTGATTCTGCAATCTTGATAGCCGTGAAGGTGGTTAACATATTTGCAAAGGTCCTTTTCAACGTTCTTGCAAAGGTTCGGAAGTCCACTTTTTCACATAGACATAATCTCCTGGTTGAAAATCATGCGCTCAAGTTTCTAGGGATAATGGTTTATTCCACACCGCTGCACTCCGAATTGCAGTCAAAGTTTTTTCCTAAAGAAAGCAAATAGTTATACACATCCTGTTTTCCTTTTACATGTATGTTTGGATTTGGTTCTGGGGACTCATAAGGTTCTCCATACAGTAATTCATAAGGACTGACTGAGGTTCCACTCTTTGGTTGTACTCTGATTTGTAATAATGCTAATGGAAGTGCTTGAGGCCATTTTAAATTGGTCTCTTGACAGATCTTACTTATTTGCCTTTTTAAAGTCTGGTTTATTCTTTCTGCTTTTCCACTGGATTGTGGCCTCCATGGAGTATGCAAATCCCAAGTGATACCCAGAATTTTGTTAACATTTTGGACTATTTCTTCAACAAAGTGTGGACCTCTGTCAGACGAAATTCCAATAGGAACTTCAAATCTTGGAATTATTTCTCATAGTAACCACTTTACTACTTCATTGGCTTGTGTGGTGCGACAGGGAAAAGCTTCTGGCCATCCTGTAAAAGTATCAACCCCCACCAGGATGTATCGGTACCCATTTTGTCTAGGTAACTCTGAAAAATCTACTTGCCAACAATCTCCAGGCTCTGTAACAGATTTTAATCTACCCATTTGAACTCTTTTCTTGATTACTGGATTATTTTTCAAACATACATCACATTTTGCAGTTATTAATTTAGCCATGTCTATCATCTTGACAGATATAACTTGGTTTTGTAAAGAAGTTACTAAAGCTTCTGCTCCCTAATGACATTCTTGATGTTTGGTCTGCATTATTTCTTTTAGGTGGAACTACTACTCGTCTGTGAGGGGTTACTGTTTTGGAGGGAATTAATGCCATTTGGAATACTCGTTTTCTTGCTGTCTGGTTGGCCAAATTACTTCTAGCAATTTCTTTTGTGTCCCTAATTTGATGTGCTTTACAGTGCATGATTGCTACCTGATTTGGTTTTTGAACTTGTAATAATTGTAAAATTTAATTTTGATGCTTAATATTTGATCCCTGAGAGGACAATAATCCTCTTTCTTTCCACAAAGCTTCATGGACATATACTACCCTAAAAGCATACTTTGAGTCTGTCCAAATATTTACTTTTTTTTTATTTTCACTTAGTTCTAAGGCTCAAATCAAAGCAATAAGTTCTGCTTTCTGAGTTGATGTGGTACTCGTCAGTGCCTTTGTTTCTATAACTGAGGTGTCTGTTATTACTGCATATCCAACATATCAAACTCCTCGTTCCATAAAGCTGCTGCCATCTGTATACAATTCCCAGTCTGGTTACTCCAATGGTACATCCTTCAAATCTTCTCGACTGGAATAAACATATTCGATAGTAGCCAAGCAGTCTTGCTCCAATTGCTCTTCTTCCTGTGTGGAACTTAAAAACACTGCAGGATTTACCAGGTTAGTTGCTTTCAGAATTATGTCATCTTGTTCAGTCAGTACTACCTGGTACTTCATCATTCAGCTCAGAGATAGCCAATGTCCCCCCTTCTGTTCTAAAACAGTTATCACCATGTGTGGGACAGACTGTTATTGTGCTTCCCAAAGTCAATTTCTGAGTATCCTGTATGAGCATCACTGTTGCAGCCACAGCTCGAAGGCAGTTTGGCCACCCTTTACTCACCGTGTCCAGTTGTTTAGAGAAGTATCCGACAGGTCGTTTCCAGCTTCCCATCTTCTGAGTCAGCACACCCAGTGCCAGGCGTTGTCTTTCGTGACTAACAGCTGAAAGTCTTTGGTTATGTCCAGAAGTCCTAAGGCAGGTGCAGACATTAAAGCGTTTCAATTCTGTGACAGCCCGTTGTTGCTGTGGGCCCCATGTCAAAGGAGAGTTCTTTGGGCCTCATATAGCAGTTTAGCTGTTAGACCATAATTCATGATCCAGAGGCGGCACCACCCTGTCATTCCTAAGAATGCTCTGAGTTCATGAATATTTTTCAGCTCACATGGCTTCTCAGCATTCTGTTCCTAATTGCCGCTGCCCTTCTGAAATCTCAAAGTCCAAATATATCACAGTCTGACATTCAGTGCCAGAAAATTAAAAAGATCTATTGTTACCTGTATGTAGGTAAATCTTTCTTCTGTAGCAATCAGTGTGTCATCCACATATTGTAAAAGCAAATGCCCAGGTTTTGGTCTGTCCTGTTTCCGTGTTTCAAGCTCCTTTGCCAGCTGATTTCCAAAAATTATCGGGCTATTTTTAAATCCTTGGGGGAGGCTTGTCCATGTCAGCTGCATCTTTCGTTCTGTTTGTGGATTTTCCTACTCAAAAGCAAACTATTTTCTGTTTTCCCTTTCCAAAGGAATACAAAAGAAAGCATCTTTTAAATCAAGCACTGTAAACCACTGATAAGTCTCCTTTAAAGCTGTTAACAGCGTGTAGGGATTTGCTGCTACAGGATATATACCCTTAACTATTTGATTCACTGCTCTTAAGTCTTGCACTAACCTATATTCACCCGATGGTTTTCTGACTGGTAGAATGAGAGTTTTATACTCAGATTCACACTCCTCCAAGATTGTATACTTCAAAAATTTATCAATCAGTTTCTTTCTTATATCTGGTACCAATTGTCCTATAAAAATCAAAGCCAATTATATCTGAGCTGCCTCAGTTTCCACTTTCAAATAATTTTTTTTTTTTCGTTTTGTTTTTTGTTTTGGGTTTTTTTTTTTTTGGAAGCTTCTTTTAGTCTTTCCAGAAACGCTGAGGGAGATTCATTCTTATCTTGTCTCACCTCATACAATTTACGCCAGTTCAGAAACTTAGGCATGGCATGTTTAACTCCATATAAAATCCATTTCTGATACCGACTCAGTCTTTCTCTGTGCTCCACATTATTTGGATGCCCACTGTGGATCCCCAGACGGAAAATGCTGCTCTAATATTCCACCTGTTGTCCCACTCAGTACAGTCACTTCTGCCTGTGCTTTGCCAGCCTTTAATACCATCTGGGGTTTTTTTGTATCATCTAACAAATTAGCTAAAATCACCCGTAAATCACTCCAGTCCGGATTCTGTGTTCTGATTATAGTATCTACTACTCTGCCTGTTCTCTCAGGATCCTCTCTATACACTCCTGCTGCCTGCTTCCAAGCCATCAAATCCATCACTGAAAAAGGCACTTTCACACACACTGGCCCATCATTGCCAACTCCCTGCCACAGGGGAGCTATTGTTTGTACCTGCTGCTGAGTTCTTCGAGAAACAGGGGTATGAATTACAACCTCAGACGACCCTTCCTCCACATCCTCTATAGGATATATAGTTCTCTCTGTGGAGGGCATATATCTAATTCCGGCCCTTCATCCTTTTCAGTAGAAGCAATTCTTTCCTTTAAACAATCTTTTCCAAGTGCACATGTTAAACAACACTTTTTCACCTTTTTATCGTCAGAAGTTATAGCCATTAGTAAATTATCCCTACTAATCAACTTGCATTCCTTCTGCTAATCCTTCCTTTGTCTTAAATAGAAAAAGAAATCAACATATGGCCCTTCAATTCCCTTCTCTTCTACAAAACAGCATTAACTGCAAAATGGTATTATAATACAGTGTCCCATTCATGAGCCATTTTCCCTGATCATCCAGAGTATACAGAGGCCACCAGTGATTACAATATTCAATCATCTGACTCTTTCGCAAATCATCATGCAAATCTCCCCAGTGTGCTAACAGAAATTCTAACGGAGAAGTTTTCGGAACTTTGTCATTTGCAGCAAGATTACCCATACTTTTAAACAAATGAATCAGCTTAGATGCCACGGTTCAGTTACTTTTTAACACAATATACAATCATTTAGGCTTTCCGCTTCGTTCTTCTCCGACTGCACCCCTCGCAGGATAATAGAACCACGGATCCGAACTCCACACTCGCTTTGTGCTCAATTGCACGTCTCACGCTTACAAACACACTCACACCTTTCCACAATCATTACCATAAATAAAGGTATGTCACACAATATAACACAGTTCTTAATTACACACAATACTCAATCGAGGAAATAAACAATACCACAATAAAGTGCATAAAAACTTCTAACTTTTCATTAGAGGCACTACCTTTGAGAACTCTATAGCATATAGGTTCCCTTGTCTACGCTGTTGTCCAACCCTGCAATAGCTTTCGCTTATGTCTTACGGGCAGATGCCTAGGCTTACACTTCACGCTAGGATGCTTTGGTCCAACCCTGAACAGCTTTCGCTGCGTCTGACAGGCAGACTTACACTATTACACTTAGTCCAACCCTGCGCAGCTTTTGTCAAGTCTGACAGGCAGACTTACACTAGTGGGACTTTAACCCACTTCCCAATACCAAAGAGAAGTGTCTTACCAAATCCAGGGGACGTCGCGAAGAGCCTTATGGATCGGGGATCGATGGGTGTCCCCGAGAAACCCTTGGTGCCGGCTGTAACCGATGAGGTCCCCGAATCCTCCGGTCTCTCTCAGCGAGGTCCCATCTGGGGTGCCAGAAACTGTCCCTGAAATACGGGATAAAAATAACTTATTGACACCAATGTGATGCAGATAAGCAGACACTTCTTTACTGACGGCCGGACGTGTAGGGGAGTGCTCTCACCAACAACACGTGCCAGGCACCAGAATCATACAGCTTATATAGAACTTACTCATACATATTCATTATGTCTTCATACATAAACACACATCTTCCAAGAAATCATTAACATATTCTTCTCCTATTTCCGATTCTGCGCAGTAAAGGTTAGAAATGTCTAGAAATGGCTCTGGGGTGTAATGTGAGTAGGTGGTCCATGGGTCGGTGGATGCGATCTCCCCCTGCCGGAATTACCTTTTGCTTAAGGACAGTTTTCTTGGCAGGTACCTGCCAGCTGTTACGGTTACTGCCCTCAGTTCCCATTAATCCTGGACCTTGACAACTACTTGCATTCTTCTAGTCCTATGTATGTATTATAAATCAGTTTACAAATCACCTCGTGTTTTGTTACCTAGGTTCTAACCGTTCCCATTGGACAATTATGACCAATCCCTTCGGCCTTGGTACAGGGCTGTACAGGGAATTTTAGAGTAGCAGTCGGTTGCTAGATTCAAAATACAATAAATGTAAAATGATTTTTACTAAAATGTCTCTTAATTCTATACTTATATTAAAATCAAACACAATTTAATTTCAGCTGTTAATAAAATCAGTAACAAAGTTCGGGTGTGTGAGGAAAGTAACAAGGAAATGAGTTCAAGGAGTAAATCATAATTTATGCAATTTTGGGGCAAAGATTGCTTGCTGCTTAACAAAAAAAGCATTTTCTTTTCTTTATTAGTGGGAAATAGTCTCAGCACAATCTAGACCAGAACATGGATGTGAAACAACAACTAAGAAAAATCCTTTCAAGGGATGTAAGAGGAGCAGCCCATTATCATCCAAGCCCTGGAGGAGCCCTTGAGCGTGTGGCATTGGAGGAGCTTTTGATGACGGTGGCCCCAGAGGAGCTGTTCCGCACGCTGGGTGGGTCTCCTTGCAGCCCTTCAGCACGCTGCCCTGGAGGAGCCCTTCACTGCCGTTGTGCCTGGTGAGCTCTTCATCACCCCTGTGGGGGAGGAGCCCTTGAGCGTGGTGCCTCGTGAGAGAGTTTTGGTCTTTGGTGAGTGCCGCCGGAGCGGCAGGCAGGCGCCCCTCTGCAGACCGTGGGGTAAGTATTGTCTGGTAAGTGTGGTCTGGGTTTTTCTGTTGTCTGGTGCTGTGCGTCCTTTCTGCCGTACTGCATTGGCCGTGTGGTACTTTGTATTGTATTGTTAGTGGGTATGTTTTACTCTGCGTCTTGTATCATACGGTATTTAGAGGTCTGTACTGCAGGGTGCATTGTGTTGTAGCATCTGCTTTGGTATTTACGGTATTGTATGAGTTGTGATGTATTACGGTATGGTATGCATCATCTGCATCGTATGGATCATCGTGTTTCTGTGTGTTAGAATATGTAGTCCTTTGGGTATTATTTTGACTTGTGTATGGTATGGGATGGGATTTCATGTCATCTGTGTATTCTATTTTGTATTTTGGTAAGTGTCGTAGGCTCTTCATGGTATCTGTTGTACTGTATGATTGGGGTTTGGTATCGATGTTCTTGTATGTACGGTATGGTGTGTGTTTATGGTCTGGAATGTATCCTAGGTTAAGTATCCTCTGTATCACTGTGGGTATTGTATTGTTTGTACGTATTCTCTGTACAGATTTTTGTGTTATATATTTGATGTGTTGTATGTGTTGCATTTCGTATACTCTCTGTATTGTGTTCTGGTTTATATCCTATTGCACACTGTAGGTATGGAATGGCATTAATTGTATCCCATGTAGTTTGCACTGTATCGTCTGTTTTATTGGTTGTGTGGTATTTTATGGTATGTACTGTACAGCATTGAATGTATTGGAGGATTTGTATCTTCCCTTGCATTGTATGTATTTTATTTTCTAACATACTGTGTATGGCAATTTTTCTTTGGTAATGTAATATTTATTGTATTTTGGGTTGCTTTTTATGTATTTTGTAGAGAAACTTATTTTTCTTTGTAATGTATTTTGTGGTTTTTTTGAGCATTATTTTGTGCATTTTTCTGTATGGTATGGCGTGCTCCTTCTTGTAGAGGACATACTGTGTTTTTTGGCACTGTAGATTTTGTGATGTACTTGGCATTGTAATGTGTTTTGTGTTTTGTAGTACCTGTGTGTGTATTGTAATGGATTTGGGGCTGGATTGTCTGTCTTGTATTTTGTCTTGTGATTCCTTGTCTGTGGGTTGTGTGTAGTGTTATCTGACAGGTGTGGTTTGCACCGTCGTGTAAGGTCTGTAGGTTATGTTGTGGTCTGTAGGGTATTGTCTGTCTTGTATCGTGGGTACGGTATTGTATGGTATGGTTTGTAACGTCTGCCTCCGCGGAGGAGCCCTTCGCCTTGGCTGCGCCGCCGCGGAGGAGCCATCGTCGCCCCGCCCCGGAGGAGCTCTGCACGGCACATCCCAGCTCTTCTTGGAGGCCTCGATCACGCCGCCGCGGAGCATCCCTGGGCTCACTGCACGTTGCCCGAGGAGCCGCTCGTCATCGGGGCTCGGCCTTGCATGTCTTGTGTTGGTTGTCTTTTTCCCTGCGGAATGGTATTTCTTGTGTTCTGATGTCTTGTATTATTGGTGCTGTGTACCTTTGTGACTTGAA
Organism: Athene noctua; assembly: GCF_965140245.1. Lineage (NCBI taxonomy): Eukaryota > Metazoa > Chordata > Aves > Strigiformes > Strigidae > Athene > Athene noctua. Next base: position 63,225 of record NW_027437910.1, on the reverse strand, counting down.
TTGTGTTGTAGTGTGTTTTGTATGGTGGGATGGTTCCCGTAATATAGGTGGTTATGGCCTGTTAGTTATTGTACGTACTGTGTGTGTTTGGATTGATTTATGGGATGTATTCTGTTTTGCATTGTCTGGAATTGTCTGCTTTCTGGTATATTGCGTTTTATATATAGTGTATTTCCTTTTGTGTGTTGGCATCTGTATATTGCATCTTGTAGTGTGGATCGTATTTTGTATTGTGTTGTGTGTAGTGTGTTTCATGGATGGTAGGTGTGTTGTGTACTGTACGGTGTGTTGTGTAATCTAGGGAATGGCCTATGTGGAATCCCGTGTATTGCATCATCTTGTCTATCTTGTGCTGCATTGTGTTTGACACTGCCCTGCCTGTATTGTCTGGTATGGATTGTATTGTTCTTTGTGTTGTGCTGGAGTTAATATGGTATGGTTTGTCATGTATTGTGTGGCATGTATTTTTGTATCTTTGTTTATTGCCATATTTTTGTATCTGTTTTATTGCCATGACTTGTATGTATCGTCGGTGCTGGGTTTACTCTCTCCTATAGTATGTATTGCCTTTTCTGTCTGGTCTGTAATAGTATGGTAAGGTGTCTAATAATAATATATGGGACTGTCAGTATGGATTTGTCTGTATTGTATGGTCTGTTTTGCAATGTGTGGCTCCCCGGAGGAGCAGTTCAGCGTGTGCTGGCAGAGGAAGGCCCTGATCAGGCCCACCCCAGAGGGGCTGTGCCCCACGCTGGTTGGGTGTTGATGCTGCCCTTCATCCCGTGGTGCTGGAGGAGCCCTCGACCGCGGTCCCACCGCAGTGGATCTCTTTGTTACGCGTTGCTTGTTTCCGTGGAGACCTTTGCCGTGGTGACCCAGAGGAGGCGGTCACAGGTGGCAGCGGAGGAGCCGTGTCCCGGGAGGCCCTCAGGAGCTGTGCTGTGGGTGGCAGCGGAGCAGCCCACCATCATGCCAGCCGCAGAGGAGCCCTTCAGCGTCGGAGGGCTGTGGAGGAGCCCTTGATCATGTGGCACTGGAGGAGCCCTTGGTGACCCTGGCCCCAGAGAGCAGCTGTTCCCCACGCTTGGTGGGTCTCCTTGCATCCCTTCCGGACGCTGTACCCAGAGGAGCTCTTCATCTGCCACGGCAGAGGATGCCGTTTTCATCGTGACTCCCGAGGAGCACCTGGTTGTGCGGCTCTGCAGGGGGTCCTCATTGCATGGTCGAGCTGCTGTTGGAGCCCTTCCTTCCGTGTGCTGTGCGGCAGGAGCTGTTCCCCAGCCTGCCCCAGAGGTGCCCTTTGCCCTGTGGGCATGCAGGAGCCCTCCTTGCTCGTGCTGGGCCAGGGGGCCCTTGATTGCTGTGTCTTTGGAGGAGCCCAGCATCATCCCCGCCTTGGAGCAGCCCTTCATGGCGCCAAGCTGGAGGAGCCCTTCCCTGTTACACCTGCCCGTCGGAGCGCTTGGTGGTGCTGCCCGTCTGTCCTTGGAGCCCTGCGTGGCGCCCATGCAGGAGAGCTTCACTGTGCTGTCCCGGAGGAGGCCTTGGTCATCCCTACCCTGGAGGAGCTCTTCACCGTGTTGCAGCGGAGGAGCTTTTTCCTGCGAGGCCCTCAGGGAGCTCTTCTGTGCGTGTCAGCGGAGCAGCCCATCATCATGCAAGCCCTGGAGGAGCCCCTTGAGCGTCAGAGCGCTCTGGAGGAGCCCTTGAGCGTGTGGCATTGGAGGAGCTTTTGATGACGGTGGCCCCAGAGGAGCTGTTCCGCACGCTGGGTGGGTCTCCTTGCAGCCCTTCAGCACGCTGCCCTGGAGGAGCCCTTCACTGCCGTTGTGCCTGGTGAGCTCTTCATCACCCCTGTGGGGGAGGAGCCCTTGAGCGTGGTGCCTCGTGAGAGAGTTTTGGTCTTTGGTGAGTGCCGCCGGAGCGGCAGGCAGGCGCCCCTCTGCAGACCGTGGGGTAAGTATTGTCTGGTAAGTGTGGTCTGGGTTTTTCTGTTGTCTGGTGCTGTGCGTCCTTTCTGCCGTACTGCATTGGCCGTGTGGTACTTTGTCTTGTATTGTTAGTGGGTATGTTTTACTCTGCGTCTTGTATCATACGGTATTTAGAGGTCTGTACTGCAGGGTGCATTGTGTTGTAGCATCTGCTTTGGTATTTACGGTATTGTATGAGTTGTGATGTATTACGGTATGGTATGCATCATCTGCATCGTATGGATCATCGTGTTTCTGTGTGTTAGAATATGTAGTCCTTTGGGTATTATTTTGACTTGTGTATGGTATGGGATGGGATTTCATGTCATCTGTGTGTTCTATTTTGTATTTTGGTAAGTGTCGTAGGCTCTTCATGGTATCTGTTGTACTGTATGATTGGGGTTTGGTATCGATGTTCTTGTACGTACGGTATGGTGTGTGTTTATGGTCTGGAATGTATCCTAGGTTAAGTATCCTCTGTATCACTGTGGGTATTGTATTGTTTGTACGTATTCTCTGTACAGATTTTTGTGTTATATATTTGATGTGTTGTATGTGTTGCATTTCGTATACTCTCTGTATTGTGTTCTGGTTTATATCCTATTGCACACTGTAGGTATGGAATGGCATTAATTGTATCCCATGTAGTTTGCACTGTATCGTCTGTTTTATTGGTTGTGTGGTATTTTATGGTATGTACTGTACAGCATTGAATGTATTGGAGGATTTGTATCTTCCCTTGCATTGTATGTATTTTATTTTCTAACATACTGTGTATGGCAATTTTTCTTTGGTAATGTAATATTTATTGTATTTTGGGTTGCTTTTTATGTATTTTGTAGAGAAACTTATTTTTCTTTGTAATGTATTTTGTGGTTTTTTTGAGCATTATTTTGTGCATTTTTCTGTATGGTATGGCGTGCTCCTTCTTGTAGAGGACATACTGTGTTTTTTGGCACTGTAGATTTTGTGATGTACTTGGCATTGTAATGTGTTTTGTGTTTTGTAGTACCTGTGTGTGTATTGTAATGGATTTGGGGCTGGATTGTCTGTCTTGTATTTTGTCTTGTGATTCCTTGTCTGTGGGTTGTGTGTAGTGTTATCTGACAGGTGTGGTTTGCACCGTCGTGTAAGGTCTGTAGGTTATGTTGTGGTCTGTAGGGTATTGTCTGTCTTGTATCGTGGGTACGGTATTGTATGGTATGGTTTGTAACGTCTGCCTCCGCGGAGGAGCCCTTCGCCTTGGCTGCGCCGCCGCGGAGGAGCCATCGTCGCCCCGCCCCGGAGGAGCTCTGCACGGCACATCCCAGCTCTTCTTGGAGGCCTCGATCACGCCGCCGCGGAGCATCCCTGGGCTCACTGCACGTTGCCCGAGGAGCCGCTCGTCATCGGGGCTCGGCCTTGCATGTCTTGTGTTGGTTGTCTTTTTCCCTGCGGAATGGTATTTCTTGTGTTCTGATGTCTTGTATTATTGGTGCTGTGTACCTTTGTGACTTGAATTGTGTTGTAGTGTGTTTTGTATGGTGGGATGGTTCCCGTAATATAGGTGGTTATGGCCTGTTAGTTATTGTACGTACTGTGTGTGTTTGGATTGATTTATGGGATGTATTCTGTTCTGCATTGTCTGGAATTGTCTGCTTTCTGGTATATTGCGTTTTATATATAGTGTATTTCCTTTTGTGTGTTGGCATCTGTATATTGCATCTTGTAGTGTGGATCGTATTTTGTATTGTGTTGTGTGTAGTGTGTTTCATGGATGGTAGGTGTGTTGTGTACTGTACGGTGTGTTGTGTAATCTAGGGAATGGCCTATGTGGAATCCCGTGTATTGCATCATCTTGTCTATCTTGTGCTGCATTGTGTTTGACACTGCCCTGCCTGTATTGTCTGGTATGGATTGTATTGTTCTTTGTGTTGTGCTGGAGTTAATATGGTATGGTTTGTCATGTATTGTGTGGCATGTATTTTTGTATCTTTGTTTATTGCCATATTTTTGTATCTGTTTTATTGCCATGACTTGTATGTATCGTCGGTGCTGGGTTTACTCTCTCCTATAGTATGTATTGCCTTTTCTGTCTGGTCTGTAATAGTATGGTAAGGTGTCTAATAATAATATATGGGACTGTCAGTATGGATTTGTCTGTATTGTATGGTCTGTTTTGCAATGTGTGGCTCCCCGGAGGAGCAGTTCAGCGTGTGCTGGCAGAGGAAGGCCCTGATCAGGCCCACCCCAGAGGGGCTGTGCCCCACGCTGGTTGGGTGTTGATGCTGCCCTTCATCCCGTGGTGCTGGAGGAGCCCTCGACCGCGGTCCCACCGCAGTGGATCTCTTTGTTACGCGTTGCTTGTTTCCGTGGAGACCTTTGCCGTGGTGACCCAGAGGAGGCGGTCACAGGTGGCAGCGGAGGAGCCGTGTCCCGGGAGGCCCTCAGGAGCTGTGCTGTGGGTGGCAGCGGAGCAGCCCACCATCATGCCAGCCGCAGAGGAGCCCTTCAGCGTCGGAGGGCTGTGGAGGAGCCCTTGATCATGTGGCACTGGAGGAGCCCTTGGTGACCCTGGCCCCAGAGAGCAGCTGTTCCCCACGCTTGGTGGGTCTCCTTGCATCCCTTCCGGACGCTGTACCCAGAGGAGCTCTTCATCTGCCACGGCAGAGGATGCCGTTTTCATCGTGACTCCCGAGGAGCACCTGGTTGTGCGGCTCTGCAGGGGGTCCTCATTGCATGGTCGAGCTGCTGTTGGAGCCCTTCCTTCCGTGTGCTGTGCGGCAGGAGCTGTTCCCCAGCCTGCCCCAGAGGTGCCCTTTGCCCTGTGGGCATGCAGGAGCCCTCCTTGCTCGTGCTGGGCCAGGGGGCCCTTGATTGCTGTGTCTTTGGAGGAGCCCAGCATCATCCCCGCCTTGGAGCAGCCCTTCATGGCGCCAAGCTGGAGGAGCCCTTCCCTGTTACACCTGCCCGTCGGAGCGCTTGGTGGTGCTGCCCGTCTGTCCTTGGAGCCCTGCGTGGCGCCCATGCAGGAGAGCTTCACTGTGCTGTCCCGGAGGAGGCCTTGGTCATCCCTACCCTGGAGGAGCTCTTCACCGTGTTGCAGCGGAGGAGCTTTTTCCTGCGAGGCCCTCAGGGAGCTCTTCTGTGCGTGTCAGCGGAGCAGCCCATCATCATGCAAGCCCTGGAGGAGCCCCTTGAGCGTCAGAGCGCTCTGGAGGAGCCCTTGAGCGTGTGGCATTGGAGGAGCTTTTGATGACGGTGGCCCCAGAGGAGCTGTTCCGCACGCTGGGTGGGTCTCCTTGCAGCCCTTCAGCACGCTGCCCTGGAGGAGCCCTTCACTGCCGTTGTGCCTGGTGAGCTCTTCATCACCCCTGTGGGGGAGGAGCCCTTGAGCGTGGTGCCTCGTGAGAGAGTTTTGGTCTTTGGTGAGTGCCGCCGGAGCGGCAGGCAGGCGCCCCTCTGCAGACCGTGGGGTAAGTATTGTCTGGTAAGTGTGGTCTGGGTTTTTCTGTTGTCTGGTGCTGTGCGTCCTTTCTGCCGTACTGCATTGGCCGTGTGGTACTTTGTCTTGTATTGTTAGTGGGTATGTTTTACTCTGCGTCTTGTATCATACGGTATTTAGAGGTCTGTACTGCAGGGTGCATTGTGTTGTAGCATCTGCTTTGGTATTTACGGTATTGTATGAGTTGTGATGTATTACGGTATGGTATGCATCATCTGCATCGTATGGATCATCGTGTTTCTGTGTGTTAGAATATGTAGTCCTTTGGGTATTATTTTGACTTGTGTATGGTATGGGATGGGATTTCATGTCATCTGTGTGTTCTATTTTGTATTTTGGTAAGTGTCGTAGGCTCTTCATGGTATCTGTTGTACTGTATGATTGGGGTTTGGTATCGATGTTCTTGTACGTACGGTATGGTGTGTGTTTATGGTCTGGAATGTATCCTAGGTTAAGTATCCTCTGTATCACTGTGGGTATTGTATTGTTTGTACGTATTCTCTGTACAGATTTTTGTGTTATATATTTGATGTGTTGTATGTGTTGCATTTCGTATACTCTCTGTATTGTGTTCTGGTTTATATCCTATTGCACACTGTAGGTATGGAATGGCATTAATTGTATCCCATGTAGTTTGCACTGTATCGTCTGTTTTATTGGTTGTGTGGTATTTTATGGTATGTACTGTACAGCATTGAATGTATTGGAGGATTTGTATCTTCCCTTGCATTGTATGTATTTTATTTTCTAACATACTGTGTATGGCAATTTTTCTTTGGTAATGTAATATTTATTGTATTTTGGGTTGCTTTTTATGTATTTTGTACAGAAACTTATTTTTCTTTGTAATGTATTGTATTTTGTGGTTTTTTTGAGCATTATTTTGTGCATTTTTCTGTATGGTATGGCGTGCTCCTTCTTGTAGAGGACATACTGTGTTTTTTGGCACTGTAGATTTTGTGATGTACTTGGCATTGTAATGTGTTTTGTAGTACCTGTGTGTGTATTGTAATGGATTTGGGGCTGGATTGTCTGTCTTGTATTTTGTCTTGTGATTCCTTGTCTGTGGGTTGTGTGTAGTGTTATCTGACAGGTGTGGTTTGCACCGTCGTGTAAGGTCTGTAGGTTATGGTGTGGTCTGTAGGGTATTGTCTGTCTTGTATCGTGGGTACGGTATTGTATGGTATGGTTTGTAACGTCTGCCTCCGCGGAGGAGCCCTTCGCCTTGGCTGCGCCGCCGCGGAGGAGCCATCGTCGCCCCGCCCCGGAGGAGCTCTGCACGGCACATCCCAGCTCTTCTTGGAGGCCTCGATCACGCCGCCGCGGAGCATCCCTGGGCTCACTGCACGTTGCCCGAGGAGCCGCTCGTCATCGGGGCTCGGCCTTGCATGTCTTGTGTTGGTTGTCTTTTTCCCTGCGGAATGGTATTTCTTGTGTTCTGATGTCTTGTATTATTGGTGCTGTGTACCTTTGTGACTTGAATTGTGTTGTAGTGTGTTTTGTATGGTGGGATGGTTCCCGTAATATAGGTGGTTATGGCCTGTTAGTTATTGTACGTACTGTGTGTGTTTGGATTGATTTATGGGATGTATTCTGTTTTGCATTGTCTGGAATTGTCTGCTTTCTGGTATATTGCGTTTTATATATAGTGTATTTCCTTTTGTGTGTTGGCATCTGTATATTGCATCTTGTAGTGTGGATCGTATTTTGTATTGTGTTGTGTGTAGTGTGTTTCATGGATGGTAGGTGTGTTGTGTACTGTACGGTGTGTTGTGTAATCTAGGGAATGGCCTATGTGGAATCCCGTGTATTGCATCATCTTGTCTATCTTGTGCTGCATTGTGTTTGACACTGCCCTGCCTGTATTGTCTGGTATGGATTGTATTGTTCTTTGTGTTGTGCTGGAGTTAATATGGTATGGTTTGTCATGTATTGTGTGGCATGTATTTTTGTATCTTTGTTTATTGCCATATTTTTGTATCTGTTTTATTGCCGTGACTTGTATGTATCGTCGGTGTTGGGTTTACTCTCTCCTATAGTATGTATTGCCTTTTCTGTCTGGTCTGTAATAGTATGGTAAGGTGTCTAATAATAATATATGGGACTGTCAGTATGGATTTGTCTGTATTGTATGGTCTGTTTTGCAATGTGTGGCTCCCCGGAGGAGCAGTTCAGCGTGTGCTGGCAGAGGAAGGCCCTGATCAGGCCCACCCCAGAGGGGCTGTGCCCCACGCTGGTTGGGTGTTGATGCTGCCCTTCATCCCGTGGTGCTGGAGGAGCCCTCGACCGCGGTCCCACCGCAGTGGATCTCTTTGTTACGCGTTGCTTGTTTCCGTGGAGACCTTTGCCGTGGTGACCCAGAGGAGGCGGTCACAGGTGGCAGCGGAGGAGCAGTGTCCCGGGAGGCCCTCAGGAGCTGTGCTGTGGGTGGCAGCGGAGCAGCCCACCATCATGCCAGCCGCAGAGGAGCCCTTCAGCGTCGGAGGGCTGTGGAGGAGCCCTTGATCATGTGGCACTGGAGGAGCCCTTGGTGACCCTGGCCCCAGAGAGCAGCTGTTCCCCACGCTTGGTGGGTCTCCTTGCATCCCTTCCGGACGCTGTACCCAGAGGAGCTCTTCATCTGCCACGGCAGAGGATGCCGTTTTCATCGTGACTCCCGAGGAGCACCTGGTTGTGCGGCTCTGCAGGGGGTCCTCATTGCATGGTCGAGCTGCTGTTGGAGCCCTTCCTTCCGTGTGCTGTGCGGCAGGAGCTGTTCCCCAGCCTGCCCCAGAGGTGCCCTTTGCCCTGTGGGCATGCAGGAGCCCTCCTTGCTCGTGCTGGGCCAGGGGGCCCTTGATTGCTGTGTCTTTGGAGGAGCCCAGCATCATCCCCGCCTTGGAGCAGCCCTTCATGGCGCCAAGCTGGAGGAGCCCTTCCCTGTTACACCTGCCCGTCGGAGCGCTTGGTGGTGCTGCCCGTCTGTCCTTGGAGCCCTGCGTGGCGCCCATGCAGGAGAGCTTCACTGTGCTGTCCCGGAGGAGGCCTTGGTCATCCCTACCCTGGAGGAGCTCTTCACCGTGTTGCAGCGGAGGAGCTTTTTCCTGCGAGGCCCTCAGGGAGCTCTTCTGTGCGTGTCAGCGGAGCAGCCCATCATCATGCAAGCCCTGGAGGAGCCCCTTGAGCGTCAGAGCGCTCTGGAGGAGCCCTTGAGCGTGTGGCATTGGAGGAGCTTTTGATGACGGTGGCCCCAGAGGAGCTGTTCCGCACGCTGGGTGGGTCTCCTTGCAGCCCTTCAGCACGCTGCCCTGGAGGAGCCCTTCACTGCCGTTGTGCCTGGTGAGCTCTTCATCACCCCTGTGGGGGAGGAGCCCTTGAGCGTGGTGCCTCGTGAGAGAGTTTTGGTCTTTGGTGAGTGCCGCCGGAGCGGCAGGCAGGCGCCCCTCTGCAGACCGTGGGGTAAGTATTGTCTGGTAAGTGTGGTCTGGGTTTTTCTGTTGTCTGGTGCTGTGCGTCCTTTCTGCCGTACTGCATTGGCCGTGTGGTACTTTGTCTTGTATTGTTAGTGGGTATGTTTTACTCTGCGTCTTGTATCATACGGTATTTAGAGGTCTGTACTGCAGGGTGCATTGTGTTGTAGCATCTGCTTTGGTATTTACGGTATTGTATGAGTTGTGATGTATTACGGTATGGTATGCATCATCTGCATCGTATGGATCATCGTGTTTCTGTGTGTTAGAATATGTAGTCCTTTGGGTATTATTTTGACTTGTGTATGGTATGGGATGGGATTTCATGTCATCTGTGTGTTCTATTTTGTATTTTGGTAAGTGTCGTAGGCTCTTCATGGTATCTGTTGTACTGTATGATTGGGGTTTGGTATCGATGTTCTTGTACGTACGGTATGGTGTGTGTTTATGGTCTGGAATGTATCCTAGGTTAAGTATCCTCTGTATCACTGTGGGTATTGTATTGTTTGTACGTATTCTCTGTACAGATTTTTGTGTTATATATTTGATGTGTTGTATGTGTTGCATTTCGTATACTCTCTGTATTGTGTTCTGGTTTATATCCTATTGCACACTGTAGGTATGGAATGGCATTCATTGTATCCCATGTAGTTTGCACTGTATCGTCTGTTTTATTGGTTGTGTGGTATTTTATGGTATGTACTGTACAGCATTGAATGTATTGGAGGATTTGTATCTTCCCTTGCATTGTATGTATTTTATTTTCTAACATACTGTGTATGGCAATTTTTCTTTGGTAATGTAATATTTATTGTATTTTGGGTTGCTTTTTATGTATTTTGTACAGAAACTTATTTTTCTTTGTAATGTATTGTATTTTGTGGTTTTTTTGAGCATTATTTTGTGCATTTTTCTGTATGGTATGGCGTGCTCCTTCTTGTAGAGGTCATACTGTGTTTTTTGGCACTGTAGATTTTGTGATGTACTTGGCATTGTAATGTGTTTTGTAGTACCTGTGTGTGTATTGTAATGGATTTGGGGCTGGATTGTCTGTCTTGTATTTTGTCTTGTGATTCCTTGTCTGTGGGTTGTGTGTAGTGTTATCTGACAGGTGTGGTTTGCACCGTCGTGTAAGGTCTGTAGGTTATGGTGTGGTCTGTAGGGTATTGTCTGTCTTGTATCGTGGGTACGGTATTGTATGGTATGGTTTGTAACGTCTGCCTCCGCGGAGGAGCCCTTCGCCTTGGCTGCGCCGCCGCGGAGGAGCCATCGTCGCCCCGCCCCGGAGGAGCTCTGCACGGCACATCCCAGCTCTTCTTGGAGGCCTCGATCACGCCGCCGCGGAGCATCCCTGGGCTCACTGCACGTTGCCCGAGGAGCCGCTCGTCATCGGGGCTCGGCCTTGCATGTCTTGTGTTGGTTGTCTTTTTCCCTGCGGAATGGTATTTCTTGTGTTCTGATGTCTTGTATTATTGGTGCTGTGTACCTTTGTGACTTGAATTGTGTTGTAGTGTGTTTTGTATGGTGGGATGGTTCCCGTAATATAGGTGGTTATGGCCTGTTAGTTATTGTACGTACTGTGTGTGTTTGGATTGATTTATGGGATGTATTCTGTTTTGCATTGTCTGGAATTGTCTGCTTTCTGGTATATTGCGTTTTATATATAGTGTATTTCCTTTTGTGTGTTGGCATCTGTATATTGCATCTTGTAGTGTGGATCGTATTTTGTATTGTGTTGTGTGTAGTGTGTTTCATGGATGGTAGGTGTGTTGTGTACTGTACGGTGTGTTGTGTAATCTAGGGAATGGCCTATGTGGAATCCCGTGTATTGCATCATCTTGTCTATCTTGTGCTGCATTGTGTTTGACACTGCCCTGCCTGTATTGTCTGGTATGGATTGTATTGTTCTTTGTGTTGTGCTGGAGTTAATATGGTATGGTTTGTCATGTATTGTGTGGCATGTATTTTTGTATCTTTGTTTATTGCCATATTTTTGTATCTGTTTTATTGCCGTGACTTGTATGTATCGTCGGTGTTGGGTTTACTCTCTCCTATAGTATGTATTGCCTTTTCTGTCTGGTCTGTAATAGTATGGTAAGGTGTCTAATAATAATATATGGGACTGTCAGTATGGATTTGTCTGTATTGTATGGTCTGTTTTGCAATGTGTGGCTCCCCGGAGGAGCAGTTCAGCGTGTGCTGGCAGAGGAAGGCCCTGATCAGGCCCACCCCAGAGGGGCTGTGCCCCACGCTGGTTGGGTGTTGATGCTGCCCTTCATCCCGTGGTGCTGGAGGAGCCCTCGACCGCGGTCCCACCGCAGTGGATCTCTTTGTTACGCGTTGCTTGTTTCCGTGGAGACCTTTGCCGTGGTGACCCAGAGGAGGCGGTCACAGGTGGCAGCGGAGGAGCAGTGTCCCGGGAGGCCCTCAGGAGCTGTGCTGTGGGTGGCAGCGGAGCAGCCCACCATCATGCCAGCCGCAGAGGAGCCCTTCAGCGTCGGAGGGCTGTGGAGGAGCCCTTGATCATGTGGCACTGGAGGAGCCCTTGGTGACCCTGGCCCCAGAGAGCAGCTGTTCCCCACGCTTGGTGGGTCTCCTTGCATCCCTTCCGGACGCTGTACCCAGAGGAGCTCTTCATCTGCCACGGCAGAGGATGCCGTTTTCATCGTGACTCCCGAGGAGCACCTGGTTGTGCGGCTCTGCAGGGGGTCCTCATTGCATGGTCGAGCTGCTGTTGGAGCCCTTCCTTCCGTGTGCTGTGCGGCAGGAGCTGTTCCCCAGCCTGCCCCAGAGGTGCCCTTTGCCCTGTGGGCATGCAGGAGCCCTCCTTGCTCGTGCTGGGCCAGGGGGCCCTTGATTGCTGTGTCTTTGGAGGAGCCCAGCATCATCCCCGCCTTGGAGCAGCCCTTCATGGCGCCAAGCTGGAGGAGCCCTTCCCTGTTACACCTGCCCGTCGGAGCGCTTGGTGGTGCTGCCCGTCTGTCCTTGGAGCCCTGCGTGGCGCCCATGCAGGAGAGCTTCACTGTGCTGTCCCGGAGGAGGCCTTGGTCATCCCTACCCTGGAGGAGCTCTTCACCGTGTTGCAGCGGAGGAGCTTTTTCCTGCGAGGCCCTCAGGGAGCTCTTCTGTGCGTGTCAGCGGAGCAGCCCATCATCATGCAAGCCCTGGAGGAGCCCCTTGAGCGTCAGAGCGCTCTGGAGGAGCCCTTGAGCGTGTGGCATTGGAGGAGCTTTTGATGACGGTGGCCCCAGAGGAGCTGTTCCGCACGCTGGGTGGGTCTCCTTGCAGCCCTTCAGCACGCTGCCCTGGAGGAGCCCTTCACTGCCGTTGTGCCTGGTGAGCTCTTCATCACCCCTGTGGGGGAGGAGCCCTTGAGCGTGGTGCCTCGTGAGAGAGTTTTGGTCTTTGGTGAGTGCCGCCGGAGCGGCAGGCAGGCGCCCCTCTGCAGACCGTGGGGTAAGTATTGTCTGGTAAGTGTGGTCTGGGTTTTTCTGTTGTCTGGTGCTGTGCGTCCTTTCTGCCGTACTGCATTGGCCGTGTGGTACTTTGTCTTGTATTGTTAGTGGGTATGTTTTACTCTGCGTCTTGTATCATACGGTATTTAGAGGTCTGTACTGCAGGGTGCATTGTGTTGTAGCATCTGCTTTGGTATTTACGGTATTGTATGAGTTGTGATGTATTACGGTATGGTATGCATCATCTGCATCGTATGGATCATCGTGTTTCAATGTGTTAGAATATGTAGTCCTTTGGGTATTATTTTGACTTGTGTATGGTATGGGATGGGATTTCATGTCATCTGTGTATTCTATTTTGGATTTTGGTAAGTGTCGTAGGCTCTTCATGGTATCTGTTGTACTGTATGATTGGGGTTTGGTATCGATGTTCTTGTACGTACGGTATGGTGTGTGTTTATGGTCTGGAATGTATCCTAGGTTAAGTATCCTCTGTATCACTGTGGGTATTGTATTGTTTGTACGTATTCTCTGTACAGATTTTTGTGTTATATATTTGATGTGTTGTATGTGTTGCATTTCGTATACTCTCTGTATTGTGTTCTGGTTTATATCCTATTGCACACTGTAGGTATGGAATGGCATTCATTGTATCCCATGTAGTTTGCACTGTATCGTCTGTTTTATTGGTTGTGTGGTATTTTATGGTATGTACTGTACAGCATTGAATGTATTGGAGGATTTGTATCTTCCCTTGCATTGTATGTATTTTATTTTCTAACATACTGTGTATGGCAATTTTTCTTTGGTAATGTAATATTTATTGTATTTTGGGTTGCTTTTTATGTATTTTGTACAGAAACTTATTTTTCTTTGTAATGTATTGTATTTTGTGGTATTTTTGAGCATTATTTTGTGCATTTTTCTGTATGGTATGGCGTGCTCCTTCTTGTAGAGGACATACTGTGTTTTTTGGCACTGTAGATTTTGTGATGTACTTGGCATTGTAATGTGTTTTGTAGTACCTGTGTGTGTATTGTAATGGATTTGGGGCTGGATTGTCTGTCTTGTATTTTGTCTTGTGATTCCTTGTCTGTGGGTTGTGTGTAGTGTTATCTGACAGGTGTGGTTTGCACCGTCGTGTAAGGTCTGTAGGTTATGGTGTGGTCTGTAGGGTATTGTCTGTCTTGTATCGTGGGTACGGTATTGTATGGTATGGTTTGTAACGTCTGCCTCCGCGGAGGAGCCCTTCGCCTTGGCTGCGCCGCCGCGGAGGAGCCATCGTCGCCCCGCCCCGGAGGAGCTCTGCACGGCACATCCCAGCTCTTCTTGGAGGCCTCGATCACGCCGCCGCGGAGCATCCCTGGGCTCACTGCACGTTGCCCGAGGAGCCGCTCGTCATCGGGGCTCGGCCTTGCATGTCTTGTGTTGGTTGTCTTTTTCCCTGCGGAATGGTATTTCTTGTGTTCTGATGTCTTGTATTATTGGTGCTGTGTACCTTTGTGACTTGAATTGTGTTGTAGTGTGTTTTGTATGGTGGGATGGTTCCCGTAATATAGGTGGTTATGGCCTGTTAGTTATTGTACGTACTGTGTGTGTTTGGATTGATTTATGGGATGTATTCTGTTTTGCATTGTCTGGAATTGTCTGCTTTCTGGTATATTGCGTTTTATATATAGTGTATTTCCTTTTGTGTGTTGGCATCTGTATATTGCATCTTGTAGTGTGGATCGTATTTTGTATTGTGTTGTGTGTAGTGTGTTTCATGGATGGTAGGTGTGTTGTGTACTGTACGGTGTGTTGTGTAATCTAGGGAATGGCCTATGTGGAATCCCGTGTATTGCATCATCTTGTCTATCTTGTGCTGCATTGTGTTTGACACTGCCCTGCCTGTATTGTCTGGTATGGATTGTATTGTTCTTTGTGTTGTGCTGGAGTTAATATGGTATGGTTTGTCATGTATTGTGTGGCATGTATTTTTGTATCTTTGTTTATTGCCATATTTTTGTATCTGTTTTATTGCCATGACTTGTATGTATCGTCGGTGTTGGGTTTACTCTCTCCTATAGTATGTATTGCCTTTTCTGTCTGGTCTGTAATAGTATGGTAAGGTGTCTAATAATAATATATGGGACTGTCAGTATGGATTTGTCTGTATTGTATGGTCTGTTTTGCAATGTGTGGCTCCCCGGAGGAGCAGTTCAGCGTGTGCTGGCAGAGGAAGGCCCTGATCAGGCCCACCCCAGAGGGGCTGTGCCCCACGCTGGTTGGGTGTTGATGCTGCCCTTCATCCCGTGGTGCTGGAGGAGCCCTCGACCGCGGTCCCACCGCAGTGGATCTCTTTGTTACGCGTTGCTTGTTTCCGTGGAGACCTTTGCCGTGGTGACCCAGAGGAGGCGGTCACAGGTGGCAGCGGAGGAGCAGTGTCCCGGGAGGCCCTCAGGAGCTGTGCTGTGGGTGGCAGCGGAGCAGCCCACCATCATGCCAGCCGCAGAGGAGCCCTTCAGCGTCGGAGGGCTGTGGAGGAGCCCTTGATCATGTGGCACTGGAGGAGCCCTTGGTGACCCTGGCCCCAGAGAGCAGCTGTTCCCCACGCTTGGTGGGTCTCCTTGCATCCCTTCCGGACGCTGTACCCAGAGGAGCTCTTCATCTGCCACGGCAGAGGATGCCGTTTTCATCGTGACTCCCGAGGAGCACCTGGTTGTGCGGCTCTGCAGGGGGTCCTCATTGCATGGTCGAGCTGCTGTTGGAGCCCTTCCTTCCGTGTGCTGTGCGGCAGGAGCTGTTCCCCAGCCTGCCCCAGAGGTGCCCTTTGCCCTGTGGGCATGCAGGAGCCCTCCTTGCTCGTGCTGGGCCAGGGGGCCCTTGATTGCTGTGTCTTTGGAGGAGCCCAGCATCATCCCCGCCTTGGAGCAGCCCTTCATGGCGCCAAGCTGGAGGAGCCCTTCCCTGTTACACCTGCCCGTCGGAGCGCTTGGTGGTGCTGCCCGTCTGTCCTTGGAGCCCTGCGTGGCGCCCATGCAGGAGAGCTTCACTGTGCTGTCCCGGAGGAGGCCTTGGTCATCCCTACCCTGGAGGAGCTCTTCACCGTGTTGCAGCGGAGGAGCTTTTTCCTGCGAGGCCCTCAGGGAGCTCTTCTGTGCGTGTCAGCGGAGCAGCCCATCATCATGCAAGCCCTGGAGGAGCCCCTTGAGCGTCAGAGCGCTCTGGAGGAGCCCTTGAGCGTGTGGCATTGGAGGAGCTTTTGATGACGGTGGCCCCAGAGGAGCTGTTCCGCACGCTGGGTGGGTCTCCTTGCAGCCCTTCAGCACGCTGCCCTGGAGGAGCCCTTCACTGCCGTTGTGCCTGGTGAGCTCTTCATCACCCCTGTGGGGGAGGAGCCCTTGAGCGTGGTGCCTCGTGAGAGAGTTTTGGTCTTTGGTGAGTGCCGCCGGAGCGGCAGGCAGGCGCCCCTCTGCAGACCGTGGGGTAAGTATTGTCTGGTAAGTGTGGTCTGGGTTTTTCTGTTGTCTGGTGCTGTGCGTCCTTTCTGCCGTACTGCATTGGCCGTGTGGTACTTTGTCTTGTATTGTTAGTGGGTATGTTTTACTCTGCGTCTTGTATCATACGGTATTTAGAGGTCTGTACTGCAGGGTGCATTGTGTTGTAGCATCTGCTTTGGTATTTACGGTATTGTATGAGTTGTGATGTATTACGGTATGGTATGCATCATCTGCATCGTATGGATCATCGTGTTTCTGTGTGTTAGAATATGTAGTCCTTTGGGTATTATTTTGACTTGTGTATGGTATGGGATGGGATTTCATGTCATCTGTGTATTCTATTTTGGATTTTGGTAAGTGTCGTAGGCTCTTCATGGTATCTGTTGTACTGTATGATTGGGGTTTGGTATCGATGTTCTTGTACGTACGGTATGGTGTGTGTTTATGGTCTGGAATGTATCCTAGGTTAAGTATCCTCTGTATCACTGTGGGTATTGTATTGTTTGTACGTATTCTCTGTACAGATTTTTGTGTTATATATTTGATGTGTTGTATGTGTTGCATTTCGTATACTCTCTGTATTGTGTTCTGGTTTATATCCTATTGCACACTGTAGGTATGGAATGGCATTAATTGTATCCCATGTAGTTTGCACTGTATCGTCTGTTTTATTGGTTGTGTGGTATTTTATGGTATGTACTGTACAGCATTGAATGTATTGGAGGATTTGTATCTTCCCTTGCATTGTATGTATTTTATTTTCTAACATACTGTGTATGGCAATTTTTCTTTGGTAATGTAATATTTATTGTATTTTGGGTTGCTTTTTATGTATTTTGTAGAGAAACTTATTTTTCTTTGTAATGTATTTTGTGGTTTTTTTGAGCATTATTTTGTGCATTTTTCTGTATGGTATGGCGTGCTCCTTCTTGTAGAGGACATACTGTGTTTTTTGGCACTGTAGATTTTGTGATGTACTTGGCATTGTAATGTGTTTTGTGTTTTGTAGTACCTGTGTGTGTATTGTAATGGATTTGGGGCTGGATTGTCTGTCTTGTATTTTGTCTTGTGATTCCTTGTCTGTGGGTTGTGTGTAGTGTTATCTGACAGGTGTGGTTTGCACCGTCGTGTAAGGTCTGTAGGTTATGGTGTGGTCTGTAGGGTATTGTCTGTCTTGTATCGTGGGTACGGTATTGTATGGTATGGTTTGTAACGTCTGCCTCCGCGGAGGAGCCCTTCGCCTTGGCTGCGCCGCCGCGGAGGAGCCATCGTCGCCCCGCCCCGGAGGAGCTCTGCACGGCACATCCCAGCTCTTCTTGGAGGCCTCGATCACGCCGCCGCGGAGCATCCCTGGGCTCACTGCACGTTGCCCGAGGAGCCGCTCGTCATCGGGGCTCGGCCTTGCATGTCTTGTGTTGGTTGTCTTTTTCCCTGCGGAATGGTATTTCTTGTGTTCTGATGTCTTGTATTATTGGTGCTGTGTACCTTTGTGACTTGAATTGTGTTGTAGTGTGTTTTGTATGGTGGGATGGTTCCCGTAATATAGGTGGTTATGGCCTGTTAGTTATTGTACGTACTGTGTGTGTTTGGATTGATTTATGGGATGTATTCTGTTTTGCATTGTCTGGAATTGTCTGCTTTCTGGTATATTGCGTTTTATCTAGAGTGTATTTCCTTTTGTGTGTTGGCATCTGTATATTGCATCTTGTAGTGTGGATCGTATTTTGTATTGTGTTGTGTGTAGTGTGTTTCATGGATGGTAGGTGTGTTGTGTACTGTACGGTGTGTTGTGTAATCTAGGGAATGGCCTATGTGGAATCCCATGTATTGCATCATCTTGTCTATCTTGTGCTGCATTGTGTTTGACACTGCCCTGCCTGTATTGTCTGGTATGGATTGTATTGTTCTTTGTGTTGTGCTGGAGTTAATATGGTATGGTTTGTCATGTATTGTGTGGCATGTATTTTTGTATCTTTGTTTATTGCCATATTTTTGTATCTGTTTTATTGCCGTGACTTGTATGTATCGTCGGTGTTGGGTTTACTCTCTCCTATAGTATGTATTGCCTTTTCTGTCTGGTCTGTAATAGTATGGTAAGGTGTCTAATAATAATATATGGGACTGTCAGTATGGATTTGTCTGTATTGTATGGTCTGTTTTGCAATGTGTGGCTCCCCGGAGGAGCAGTTCAGCGTGTGCTGGCAGAGGAAGGCCCTGATCAGGCCCACCCCAGAGGGGCTGTGCCCCACGCTGGTTGGGTGTTGATGCTGCCCTTCATCCCGTGGTGCTGGAGGAGCCCTCGACCGCGGTCCCACCGCAGTGGATCTCTTTGTTACGCGTTGCTTGTTTCCGTGGAGACCTTTGCCGTGGTGACCCAGAGGAGGCGGTCACAGGTGGCAGCGGAGGAGCCGTGTCCCGGGAGGCCCTCAGGAGCTGTGCTGTGGGTGGCAGCGGAGCAGCCCACCATCATGCCAGCCGCAGAGGAGCCCTTCAGCGTCGGAGGGCTGTGGAGGAGCCCTTGATCATGTGGCACTGGAGGAGCCCTTGGTGACCCTGGCCCCAGAGAGCAGCTGTTCCCCACGCTTGGTGGGTCTCCTTGCATCCCTTCCGGACGCTGTACCCAGAGGAGCTCTTCATCTGCCACGGCAGAGGATGCCGTTTTCATCGTGACTCCCGAGGAGCACCTGGTTGTGCGGCTCTGCAGGGGGTCCTCATTGCATGGTCGAGCTGCTGTTGGAGCCCTTCCTTCCGTGTGCTGTGCGGCAGGAGCTGTTCCCCAGCCTGCCCCAGAGGTGCCCTTTGCCCTGTGGGCATGCAGGAGCCCTCCTTGCTCGTGCTGGGCCAGGGGGCCCTTGATTGCTGTGTCTTTGGAGGAGCCCAGCATCATCCCCGCCTTGGAGCAGCCCTTCATGGCGCCAAGCTGGAGGAGCCCTTCCCTGTTACACCTGCCCGTCGGAGCGCTTGGTGGTGCTGCCCGTCTGTCCTTGGAGCCCTGCGTGGCGCCCATGCAGGAGAGCTTCACTGTGCTGTCCCGGAGGAGGCCTTGGTCATCCCTACCCTGGAGGAGCTCTTCACCGTGTTGCAGCGGAGGAGCTTTTTCCTGCGAGGCCCTCAGGGAGCTCTTCTGTGCGTGTCAGCGGAGCAGCCCATCATCATGCAAGCCCTGGAGGAGCCCCTTGAGCGTCAGAGCGCTCTGGAGGAGCCCTTGAGCGTGTGGCATTGGAGGAGCTTTTGATGACGGTGGCCCCAGAGGAGCTGTTCCGCACGCTGGGTGGGTCTCCTTGCAGCCCTTCAGCACGCTGCCCTGGAGGAGCCCTTCACTGCCGTTGTGCCTGGTGAGCTCTTCATCACCCCTGTGGGGGAGGAGCCCTTGAGCGTGGTGCCTCATGAGAGAGTTTTGGGCTTTGGTGAGTGCCGTCGGAGCGGCAGGCAGGCGCCCCTCTGCAGACCGTGGGGTAAGTATTGTCTGGTAAGTGTGGTCTGGGTTTTTCTGTTGTCTGGTGCTGTGCGTCCTTTCTGCCGTACTGCATTGGCCGTGTGGTACTTTGTCTTGTATTGTTAGTGGGTATGTTTTACTCTGCGTCTTGTATCATACGGTATTTAGAGGTCTGTACTGCAGGGTGCATTGTGTTGTAGCATCTGCTTTGGTATTTACGGTATTGTATGAGTTGTGATGTATTACGGTATGGTATGCATCATCTGCATCGTATGGATCATCGTGTTTCAATGTGTTAGAATATGTAGTCCTTTGGGTATTATTTTGACTTGTGTATGGTATGGGATGGGATTTCATGTCATCTGTGTGTTCTATTTTGTATTTTGGTAAGTGTCGTAGGCTCTTCATGGTATCTGTTGTACTGTATGATTGGGGTTTGGTATCGATGTTCTTGTACGTACGGTATGGTGTGTGTTTATGGTCTGGAATGTATCCTAGGTTAAGTATCCTCTGTATCACTGTGGGTATTGTATTGTTTGTACGTATTCTCTGTACAGATTTTTGTGTTATATATTTGATGTGTTGTATGTGTTGCATTTCGTATACTCCATGTATTGTGTTCTGGTTTATATCCTATTGCACACTGTAGGTATGGAATGGCATTAATTGTATCCCATGTAGTTTGCACTGTATCGTCTGTTTTATTGGTTGTGTGGTATTTTATGGTATGTACTGTACAGCATTGAATGTATTGGAGGATTTGTATCTTCCCTTGCATTGTATGTATTTTATTTTCTAACATACTGTGTATGGCAATTTTTCTTTGGTAATGTAATATTTATTGTATTTTGGGTTGCTTTTTATGTATTTTGTACAGAAACTTATTTTTCTTTGTAATGTATTTTGTGGTATTTTTGAGCATTATTTTGTGCATTTTTCTGTATGGTATGGCGTGCTCCTTCTTGTAGAGGACATACTGTGTTTTTTGGCACTGTAGATTTTGTGATGTACTTGGCATTGTAATGTGTTTTGTGTTTTGTAGTACCTGTGTGTGTATTGTAATGGATTTGGGGCTGGATTGTCTGTCTTGTATTTTGTCTTGTGATTCCTTGTCTGTGGGTTGTGTGTAGTGTTATCTGACAGGTGTGGTTTGCACCGTCGGGTAAGGTCTGTAGGTTATGTTGTGGTCTGTAGGGTATTGTCTGTCTTGTATCGTGGGTACGGTATTGTATGGTATGGTTTGTAATGTCTGCCTCCGCGGAGGAGCCCTTCGCCTTGGCTGCGCCGCCGCGGAGGAGCCATCGTCGCCCCGCCCCGGAGGAGCTCTGCACGGCACATCCCAGCTCTTCTTGGAGGCCTCGATCACGCCGCCGCGGAGCATCCCTGGGCTCACTGCACGTTGCCCGAGGAGCCGCTCGTCATCGGGGCTCGGCCTTGCATGTCTTGTGTTGGTTGTCTTTTTCCCTGCGGAATGGTATTTCTTGTGTTCTGATGTCTTGTATTATTGGTGCTGTGTACCTTTGTGACTTGAATTGTGTTGTAGTGTGTTTTGTATGGTGGGATGGTTCCCGTAATATAGGTGGTTATGGCCTGTTAGTTATTGTACGTACTGTGTGTGTTTGGATTGATTTATGGGATGTATTCTGTTTTGCATTGTCTGGAATTGTCTGCTTTCTGGTATATTGCGTTTTATATATAGTGTATTTCCTTTTGTGTGTTGGCATCTGTATATTGCATCTTGTAGTGTGGATCGTATTTTGTATTGTGTTGTGTGTAGTGTGTTTCATGGATGGTAGGTGTGTTGTGTACTGTACGGTGTGTTGTGTAATCTAGGGAATGGCCTATGTGGAATCCCGTGTATTGCATCATCTTGTCTATCTTGTGCTGCATTGTGTTTGACACTGCCCTGCCTGTATTGTCTGGTATGGATTGTATTGTTCTTTGTGTTGTGCTGGAGTTAATATGGTATGGTTTGTCATGTATTGTGTGGCATGTATTTTTGTATCTTTGTTTATTGCCATATTTTTGTATCTGTTTTATTGCCATGACTTGTATGTATCGTCGGTGTTGGGTTTACTCTCTCCTATAGTATGTATTGCCTATTCTGTCTGGTCTGTAATAGTATGGTAAGGTGTCTAATAATAATATATGGGACTGTCAGTATGGATTTGTCTGTATTGTATGGTCTGTTTTGCAATGTGTGGCTCCCCGGAGGAGCAGTTCAGCGTGTGCTGGCAGAGGAAGGCCCTGATCAGGCCCACCCCAGAGGGGCTGTGCCCCACGCTGGTTGGGTGTTGATGCTGCCCTTCATCCCGTGGTGCTGGAGGAGCCCTCGACCGCGGTCCCACCACAGTGGATCTCTTTGTTACGCGTTGCTTGTTTCCGTGGAGACCTTTGCCGTGGTGACCCAGAGGAGGCGGTCACAGGTGGCAGCGGAGGAGCAGTGTCCCGGGAGGCCCTCAGGAGCTGTGCTGTGGGTGGCAGCGGAGCAGCCCACCATCATGCCAGCCGCAGAGGAGCCCTTCAGCGTCGGAGGGCTGTGGAGGAGCCCTTGATCATGTGGCACTGGAGGAGCCCTTGGTGACCCTGGCCCCAGAGAGCAGCTGTTCCCCACGCTTGGTGGGTCTCCTTGCATCCCTTCCGGACGCTGTACCCAGAGGAGCTCTTCATCTGCCACGGCAGAGGATGCCGTTTTCATCGTGACTCCCGAGGAGCACCTGGTTGTGCGGCTCTGCAGGGGGTCCTCATTGCATGGTCGAGCTGCTGTTGGAGCCCTTCCTTCCGTGTGCTGTGCGGCAGGAGCTGTTCCCCAGCCTGCCCCAGAGGTGCCCTTTGCCCTGTGGGCATGCAGGAGCCCTCCTTGCTCGTGCTGGGCCAGGGGGCCCTTGATTGCTGTGTCTTTGGAGGAGCCCAGCATCATCCCCGCCTTGGAGCAGCCCTTCATGGCGCCAAGCTGGAGGAGCCCTTCCCTGTTACACCTGCCCGTCGGAGCGCTTGGTGGTGCTGCCCGTCTGTCCTTGGAGCCCTGCGTGGCGCCCATGCAGGAGAGCTTCACTGTGCTGTCCCGGAGGAGGCCTTGGTCATCCCTACCCTGGAGGAGCTCTTCACCGTGTTGCAGCGGAGGAGCTTTTTCCTGCGAGGCCCTCAGGGAGCTCTTCTGTGCGTGTCAGCGGAGCAGCCCATCATCATGCAAGCCCTGGAGGAGCCCCTTGAGCGTCAGAGCGCTCTGGAGGAGCCCTTGAGCGTGTGGCATTGGAGGAGCTTTTGATGACGGTGGCCCCAGAGGAGCTGTTCCGCACGCTGGGTGGGTCTCCTTGCAGCCCTTCAGCACGCTGCCCTGGAGGAGCCCTTCACTGCCGTTGTGCCTGGTGAGCTCTTCATCACCCCTGTGGGGGAGGAGCCCTTGAGCGTGGTGCCTCATGAGAGAGTTTTGGGCTTTGGTGAGTGCCGCCGGAGCGGCAGGCAGGCGCCCCTCTGCAGACCGTGGGGTAAGTATTGTCTGGTAAGTGTGGTCTGGGTTTTTCTGTTGTCTGGTGCTGTGCGTCCTTTCTGCCGTACTGCATTGGCCGTGTGGTACTTTGTCTTGTATTGTTAGTGGGTATGTTTTACTCTGCGTCTTGTATCATACGGTATTTAGAGGTCTGTACTGCAGGGTGCATTGTGTTGTAGCATCTGCTTTGGTATTTACGGTATTGTATGAGTTGTGATGTATTACGGTATGGTATGCATCATCTGCATCATATGGATCATCGTGTTTCTGTGTGTTAGAATATGTAGTCCTTTGGGTATTATTTTGACTTGTGTATGGTATGGGATGGGATTTCATGTCATCTGTGTGTTCTATTTTGTATTTTGGTAAGTGTCGTAGGCTCTTCATGGTATCTGTTGTACTGTATGATTGGGGTTTGGTATCGATGTTCTTGTACGTACGGTATGGTGTGTGTTTATGGTCTGGAATGTATCCTAGGTTAAGTATCCTCTGTATCACTGTGGGTATTGTATTGTTTGTACGTATTCTCTGTACAGATTTTTGTGTTATATATTTGATGTGTTGTATGTGTTGCATTTCGTATACTCCATGTATTGTGTTCTGGTTTATATCCTATTGCACACTGTAGGTATGGAATGGCATTAATTGTATCCCATGTAGTTTGCACTGTATCGTCTGTTTTATTGGTTGTGTGGTATTTTATGGTATGTACTGTACAGCATTGAATGTATTGGAGGATTTGTATCTTCCCTTGCATTGTATGTATTTTATTTTCTAACATACTGTGTATGGCAATTTTTCTTTGGTAATGTAATATTTATTGTATTTTGGGTTGCTTTTTATGTATTTTGTACAGAAACTTATTTTTCTTTGTAATGTATTTTGTGGTATTTTTGAGCATTATTTTGTGCATTTTTCTGTATGGTATGGCGTGCTCCTTCTTGTAGAGGACATACTGTGTTTTTTGGCACTGTAGATTTTGTGATGTACTTGGCATTGTAATGTGTTTTGTGTTTTGTAGTACCTGTGTGTGTATTGTAATGGATTTGGGGCTGGATTGTCTGTCTTGTATTTTGTCTTGTGATTCCTTGTCTGTGGGTTGTGTGTAGTGTTATCTGACAGGTGTGGTTTGCACCGTCGGGTAAGGTCTGTAGGTTATGGTGTGGTCTGTAGGGTATTGTCTGTCTTGTATCGTGGGTACGGTATTGTATGGTATGGTTTGTAACGTCTGCCTCCGCGGAGGAGCCCTTCGCCTTGGCTGCGCCGCCGCGGAGGAGCCATCGTCGCCCCGCCCCGGAGGAGCTCTGCACGGCACATCCCAGCTCTTCTTGGAGGCCTCGATCACGCCGCCGCGGAGCATCCCTGGGCTCACTGCACGTTGCCCGAGGAGCCGCTCGTCATCGGGGCTCGGCCTTGCATGTCTTGTGTTGGTTGTCTTTTTCCCTGCGGAATGGTATTTCTTGTGTTCTGATGTCTTGTATTATTGGTGCTGTGTACCTTTGTGACTTGAATTGTGTTGTAGTGTGTTTTGTATGGTGGGATGGTTCCCGTAATATAGGTGGTTATGGCCTGTTAGTTATTGTACGTACTGTGTGTGTTTGGATTGATTTATGGGATGTATTCTGTTCTGCATTGTCTGGAATTGTCTGCTTTCTGGTATATTGCGTTTTATATATAGTGTATTTCCTTTTGTGTGTTGGCATCTGTATATTGCATCTTGTAGTGTGGATCGTATTTTGTATTGTGTTGTGTGTAGTGTGTTTCATGGATGGTAGGTGTGTTGTGTACTGTACGGTGTGTTGTGTAATCTAGGGAATGGCCTATGTGGAATCCCGTGTATTGCATCATCTTGTCTATCTTGTGCTGCATTGTGTTTGACACTGCCCTGCCTGTATTGTCTGGTATGGATTGTATTGTTCTTTGTGTTGTGCTGGAGTTAATATGGTATGGTTTGTCATGTATTGTGTGGCATGTATTTTTGTATCTTTGTTTATTGCCATATTTTTGTATCTGTTTTATTGCCATGACTTGTATGTATCGTCGGTGTTGGGTTTACTCTCTCCTATAGTATGTATTGCCTTTTCTGTCTGGTCTGTAATAGTATGGTAAGGTGTCTAATAATAATATATGGGACTGTCAGTATGGATTTGTCTGTATTGTATGGTCTGTTTTGCAATGTGTGGCTCCCCGGAGGAGCAGTTCAGCGTGTGCTGGCAGAGGAAGGCCCTGATCAGGCCCACCCCAGAGGGGCTGTGCCCCACGCTGGTTGGGTGTTGATGCTGCCCTTCATCCCGTGGTGCTGGAGGAGCCCTCGACCGCGGTCCCACCGCAGTGGATCTCTTTGTTACGCGTTGCTTGTTTCCGTGGAGACCTTTGCCGTGGTGACCCAGAGGAGGTGGTCACAGGTGGCAGCGGAGGAGCAGTGTCCCGGGAGGCCCTCAGGAGCTGTGCTGTGGGTGGCAGCGGAGCAGCCCACCATCATGCCAGCCGCAGAGGAGCCCTTCAGCGTCGGAGGGCTGTGGAGGAGCCCTTGATCATGTGGCACTGGAGGAGCCCTTGGTGACCCTGGCCCCAGAGAGCAGCTGTTCCCCACGCTTGGTGGGTCTCCTTGCATCCCTTCCGGACGCTGTACCCAGAGGAGCTCTTCATCTGCCACGGCAGAGGATGCCGTTTTCATCGTGACTCCCGAGGAGCACCTGGTTGTGCGGCTCTGCAGGGGGTCCTCATTGCATGGTCGAGCTGCTGTTGGAGCCCTTCCTTCCGTGTGCTGTGCGGCAGGAGCTGTTCCCCAGCCTGCCCCAGAGGTGCCCTTTGCCCTGTGGGCATGCAGGAGCCCTCCTTGCTCGTGCTGGGCCAGGGGGCCCTTGATTGCTGTGTCTTTGGAGGAGCCCAGCATCATCCCCGCCTTGGAGCAGCCCTTCATGGCGCCAAGCTGGAGGAGCCCTTCCCTGTTACACCTGCCCGTCGGAGCGCTTGGTGGTGCTGCCCGTCTGTCCTTGGAGCCCTGCGTGGCGCCCATGCAGGAGAGCTTCACTGTGCTGTCCCGGAGGAGGCCTTGGTCATCCCTACCCTGGAGGAGCTCTTCACCGTGTTGCAGCGGAGGAGCTTTTTCCTGCGAGGCCCTCAGGGAGCTCTTCTGTGCGTGTCAGCGGAGCAGCCCATCATCATGCAAGCCCTGGAGGAGCCCCTTGAGCGTCAGAGCGCTCTGGAGGAGCCCTTGAGCGTGTGGCATTGGAGGAGCTTTTGATGACGGTGGCCCCAGAGGAGCTGTTCCGCACGCTGGGTGGGTCTCCTTGCAGCCCTTCAGCACGCTGCCCTGGAGGAGCCCTTCACTGCCGTTGTGCCTGGTGAGCTCTTCATCACCCCTGTGGGGGAGGAGCCCTTGAGCGTGGTGCCTCATGAGAGAGTTTTGGTCTTTGGTGAGTGCCGCCGGAGCGGCAGGCAGGCGCCCCTCTGCAGACCGTGGGGTAAGTATTGTCTGGTAAGTGTGGTCTGGGTTTTTCTGTTGTCTGGTGCTGTGCGTCCTTTCTGCCGTACTGCATTGGCCGTGTGGTACTTTGTCTTGTATTGTTAGTGGGTATGTTTTACTCTGCGTCTTGTATCATACGGTATTTAGAGGTCTGTACTGCAGGGTGCATTGTGTTGTAGCATCTGCTTTGGTATTTACGGTATTGTATGAGTTGTGATGTATTACGGTATGGTATGCATCATCTGCATCGTATGGATCATCGTGTTTCTCTGTGTTAGAATATGTAGTCCTTTGGGTATTATTTTGACTTGTGTATGGTATGGGATGGGATTTCATGTCATCTGTGTGTTCTATTTTGTATTTTGGTAAGTGTCGTAGGCTCTTCATGGTATCTGTTGTACTGTATGATTGGGGTTTGGTATCGATGTTCTTGTACGTACGGTATGGTGTGTGTTTATGGTCTGGAATGTATCCTAGGTTAAGTATCCTCTGTATCACTGTGGGTATTGTATTGTTTGTACGTATTCTCTGTACAGATTTTTGTGTTATATATTTGATGTGTTGTATGTGTTGCATTTCGTATACTCTCTGTATTGTGTTCTGGTTTATATCCTATTGCACACTGTAGGTATGGAATGGCATTAATTGTATCCCATGTAGTTTGCACTGTATCGTCTGTTTTATTGGTTGTGTGGTATTTTATGGTATGTACTGTACAGCATTGAATGTATTGGAGGATTTGTATCTTCCCTTGCATTGTATGTATTTTATTTTCTAACATACTGTGTATGGCAATTTTTCTTTGGTAATGTAATATTTATTGTATTTTGGGTTGCTTTTTATGTATTTTGTACAGAAACTTATTTTTCTTTGTAATGTATTTTGTGGTATTTTTGAGCATTATTTTGTGCATTTTTCTGTATGGTATGGCGTGCTCCTTCTTGTAGAGGACATACTGTGTTTTTTGGCACTGTAGATTTTGTGATGTACTTGGCATTGTAATGTGTTTTGTGTTTTGTAGTACCTGTGTGTGTATTGTAATGGATTTGGGGCTGGATTGTCTGTCTTGTATTTTGTCTTGTGATTCCTTGTCTGTGGGTTGTGTGTAGTGTTATATGACAGGTGTGGTTTGCACCGTCGGGTAAGGTCTGTAGGTTATGTTGTGGTCTGTAGGGT
Organism: Athene noctua; assembly: GCF_965140245.1. Taxonomy (NCBI): domain Eukaryota; kingdom Metazoa; phylum Chordata; class Aves; order Strigiformes; family Strigidae; genus Athene; species Athene noctua. The sequence continues at coordinate 35,814 of NW_027437910.1, read as the reverse complement.
ATTGTCTGTCTTGTATCGTGGGTACGGTATTGTATGGTATGGTTTGTAACGTCTGCCTCCGCGGAGGAGCCCTTCGCCTTGGCTGCGCCGCCGCGGAGGAGCCATCGTCGCCCCGCCCCGGAGGAGCTCTGCACGGCACATCCCAGCTCTTCTTGGAGGCCTCGATCACGCCGCCGCGGAGCATCCCTGGGCTCACTGCACGTTGCCCGAGGAGCCGCTCGTCATCGGGGCTCGGCCTTGCATGTCTTGTGTTGGTTGTCTTTTTCCCTGCGGAATGGTATTTCTTGTGTTCTGATGTCTTGTATTATTGGTGCTGTGTACCTTTGTGACTTGAATTGTGTTGTAGTGTGTTTTGTATGGTGGGATGGTTCCCGTAATATAGGTGGTTATGGCCTGTTAGTTATTGTACGTACTGTGTGTGTTTGGATTGATTTATGGGATGTATTCTGTTCTGCATTGTCTGGAATTGTCTGCTTTCTGGTATATTGCGTTTTATATATAGTGTATTTCCTTTTGTGTGTTGGCATCTGTATATTGCATCTTGTAGTGTGGATCGTATTTTGTATTGTGTTGTGTGTAGTGTGTTTCATGGATGGTAGGTGTGTTGTGTACTGTACGGTGTGTTGTGTAATCTAGGGAATGGCCTATGTGGAATCCCGTGTATTGCATCATCTTGTCTATCTTGTGCTGCATTGTGTTTGACACTGCCCTGCCTGTATTGTCTGGTATGGATTGTGTTGTTCTTTGTGTTGTGCTGGAGTTAATATGGTATGGTTTGTCATGTATTGTGTGGCATGTATTTTTGTATCTTTGTTTATTGCCATATTTTTGTATCTGTTTTATTGCCATGACTTGTATGTATCGTCGGTGTTGGGTTTACTCTCTCCTATAGTATGTATTGCCTTTTCTGTCTGGTCTGTAATAGTATGGTAAGGTGTCTAATAATAATATATGGGACTGTCAGTATGGATTTGTCTGTATTGTATGGTATGTTTTGCAATGTGTGGCTCCCCGGAGGAGCAGTTCAGCGTGTGCTGGCAGAGGAAGGCCCTGATCAGGCCCGCCCCAGAGGGGCTGTGCCCCACGCTGGTTGGGTGTTGATGCTGCCCTTCATCCCGTGGTGCTGGAGGAGCCCTCGACCGCGGTCCCACCGCAGTGGATCTCTTTGTTACGCGTTGCTTGTTTCCGTGGAGACCTTTGCCGTGGTGACCCAGAGGAGGCGGTCACAGGTGGCAGCGGAGGAGCAGTGTCCCGGGAGGCCCTCAGGAGCTGTGCTGTGGGTGGCAGCGGAGCAGCCCACCATCATGCCAGCCGCAGAGGAGCCCTTCAGCGTCGGAGGGCTGTGGAGGAGCCCTTGAGCATGTGGCACTGGAGGAGCCCTTGGTGACCCTGGCCCCAGAGAGCAGCTGTTCCCCACGCTTGGTGGGTCTCCTTGCATCCCTTCCGGACGCTGTACCCAGAGGAGCTCTTCATCTGCCACGGCAGAGGATGCCGTTTTCATCGTGACTCCCGAGGAGCACCTGGTTGTGCGGCTCTGCAGGGGGTCCTCATTGCATGGTCGAGCTGCTGTTGGAGCCCTTCCTTCCGTGTGCTGTGCGGCAGGAGCTGTTCCCCAGCCTGCCCCAGAGGTGCCCTTTGCCCTGTGGGCATGCAGGAGCCCTCCTTGCTCGTGCTGGGCCAGGGGGCCCTTGATTGCTGTGTCTTTGGAGGAGCCCAGCATCATCCCCGCCTTGGAGCAGCCCTTCATGGCGCCAAGCTGGAGGAGCCCTTCCCTGTTACACCTGCCCGTCGGAGCGCTTGGTGGTGCTGCCCGTCTGTCCTTGGAGCCCTGCGTGGCGCCCATGCAGGAGAGCTTCACTGTGCTGTCCCGGAGGAGGCCTTGGTCATCCCTACCCTGGAGGAGCCCTTCACCGTGTTGCAGCGGAGGAGCTTTTTCCTGCGAGGCCCTCAGGGAGCTCTTCTGTGCGTGTCAGCGGAGCAGCCCATCATCATGCAAGCCCTGGAGGAGCCCCTTGAGCGTCAGAGCGCTCTGGAGGAGCCCTTGAGCGTGTGGCATTGGAGGAGCTTTTGATGACGGTGGCCCCAGAGGAGCTGTTCCGCACGCTGGGTGGGTCTCCTTGCAGCCCTTCAGCACGCTGCCCTGGAGGAGCCCTTCACTGCCGTTGTGCCTGGTGAGCTCTTCATCACCCCTGTGGGGGAGGAGCCCTTGAGCGTGGTGCCTCGTGAGAGAGTTTTGGTCTTTGGTGAGTGCCGCCGGAGCGGCAGGCAGGCGCCCCTCTGCAGACCGTGGGGTAAGTATTGTCTGGTAAGTGTGGTCTGGGTTTTTCTGTTGTCTGGTGCTGTGCGTCCTTTCTGCCGTACTGCATTGGCCGTGTGGTACTTTGTCTTGTATTGTTAGTGGGTATGTTTTACTCTGCGTCTTGTATCATACGGTATTTAGAGGTCTGTACTGCAGGGTGCATTGTGTTGTAGCATCTGCTTTGGTATTTACGGTATTGTATGAGTTGTGATGTATTACGGTATGGTATGCATCATCTGCATCGTATGGATCATCGTGTTTCTCTGTGTTAGAATATGTAGTCCTTTGGGTATTATTTTGACTTGTGTATGGTATGGGATGGGATTTCATGTCATCTGTGTGTTCTATTTTGTATTTTGGTAAGTGTCGTAGGCTCTTCATGGTATCTGTTGTACTGTATGATTGGGGTTTGGTATCGATGTTCTTGTATGTACGGTATGGTGTGTGTTTATGGTCTGGAATGTATCCTAGGTTAAGTATCCTCTGTATCACTGTGGGTATTGTATTGTTTGTACGTATTCTCTGTACAGATTTTTGTGTTATATATTTGATGTGTTGTATGTGTTGCATTTCGTATACTCTCTGTATTGTGTTCTGGTTTATATCCTATTGCACACTGTAGGTATGGAATGGCATTAATTGTATCCCATGTAGTTTGCACTGTATCGTCTGTTTTATTGGTTGTGTGGTATTTTATGGTATGTACTGTACAGCATTGAATGTATTGGAGGATTTGTATCTTCCCTTGCATTGTATGTATTTTATTTTCTAACATACTGTGTATGGCAATTTTTCTTTGGTAATGTAATATTTATTGTATTTTGGGTTGCTTTTTATGTATTTTGTACAGAAACTTATTTTTCTTTGTAATGTATTTTGTGGTATTTTTGAGCATTATTTTGTGCATTTTTCTGTATGGTATGGCGTGCTCCTTCTTGTAGAGGACATACTGTGTTTTTTGGCACTGTAGATTTTGTGATGTACTTGGCATTGTAATGTGTTTTGTGTTTTGTAGTACCTGTGTGTGTATTGTAATGGATTTGGGGCTGGATTGTCTGTCTTGTATTTTGTCTTGTGATTCCTTGTCTGTGGGTTGTGTGTAGTGTTATCTGACAGGTGTGGTTTGCACCGTCGTGTAAGGTCTGTAGGTTATGGTGTGGTCTGTAGGGTATTGTCTGTCTTGTATCGTGGGTACGGTATTGTATGGTATGGTTTGTAACGTCTGCCTCCGCGGAGGATCCCTTCGCCTTGGCTGCGCCGCCGCGGAGGAGCCATCGTCGCCCCGCCCCGGAGAGCTCTGCACGGCACATCCCAGCTCTTCTTGGAGGCCTCGATCACGCCGCCGCGGAGCATCCCTGGGCTCACTGCACGTTGCCCGAGGAGCCGCTCGTCATCGGGGCTCGGCCTTGCATGTCTTGTGTTGGTTGTCTTTTTCCCTGCGGAATGGTATTTCTTGTGTTCTGATGTCTTGTATTATTGGTGCTGTGTACCTTTGTGACTTGAATTGTGTTGTAGTGTGTTTTGTATGGTGGGATGGTTCCCGTAATATAGGTGGTTATGGCCTGTTAGTTATTGTACGTACTGTGTGTGTTTGGATTGATTTATGGGATGTATTCTGTTCTGCATTGTCTGGAATTGTCTGCTTTCTGGTATATTGCGTTTTATATATAGTGTATTTCCTTTTGTGTGTTGGCATCTGTATATTGCATCTTGTAGTGTGGATCGTATTTTGTATTGTGTTGTGTGTAGTGTGTTTCATGGATGGTAGGTGTGTTGTGTACTGTACGGTGTGTTGTGTAATCTAGGGAATGGCCTATGTGGAATCCCGTGTATTGCATCATCTTGTCTATCTTGTGCTGCATTGTGTTTGACACTGCCCTGCCTGTATTGTCTGGTATGGATTGTATTGTTCTTTGTGTTGTGCTGGAGTTAATATGGTATGGTTTGTCATGTATTGTGTGGCATGTATTTTTGTATCTTTGTTTATTGCCATATTTTTGTATCTGTTTTATTGCCATGACTTGTATGTATCGTCGGTGTTGGGTTTACTCCCTCCTATAGTATGTATTGCCTTTTCTGTCTGGTCTGTAATAGTATGGTAAGGTGTCTAATAATAATATATGGGACTGTCAGTATGGATTTGTCTGTATTGTATGGTCTGTTTTGCAATGTGTGGCTCCCCGGAGGAGCAGTTCAGCGTGTGCTGGCAGAGGAAGGCCCTGATCAGGCCCGCCCCAGAGGGGCTGTGCCCCACGCTGGTTGGGTGTTGATGCTGCCCTTCATCCCGTGGTGCTGGAGGAGCCCTCGACCGCGGTCCCACCGCAGTGGATCTCTTTGTTACGCGTTGCTTGTTTCCGTGGAGACCTTTGCCGTGGTGACCCAGAGGAGGCGGTCACAGGTGGCAGCGGAGGAGCAGTGTCCCGGGAGGCCCTCAGGAGCTGTGCTGTGGGTGGCAGCGGAGCAGCCCACCATCATGCCAGCCGCAGAGGAGCCCTTCAGCGTCGGAGGGCTGTGGAGGAGCCCTTGAGCATGTGGCACTGGAGGAGCCCTTGGTGACCCTGGCCCCAGAGAGCAGCTGTTCCCCACGCTTGGTGGGTCTCCTTGCATCCCTTCCGGACGCTGTACCCAGAGGAGCTCTTCATCTGCCACGGCAGAGGATGCCGTTTTCATCGTGACTCCCGAGGAGCACCTGGTTGTGCGGCTCTGCAGGGGGTCCTCATTGCATGGTCGAGCTGCTGTTGGAGCCCTTCCTTCCGTGTGCTGTGCGGCAGGAGCTGTTCCCCAGCCTGCCCCAGAGGTGCCCTTTGCCCTGTGGGCATGCAGGAGCCCTCCTTGCTCGTGCTGGGCCAGGGGGCCCTTGATTGCTGTGTCTTTGGAGGAGCCCAGCATCATCCCCGCCTTGGAGCAGCCCTTCATGGCGCCAAGCTGGAGGAGCCCTTCCCTGTTACACCTGCCCGTCGGAGCGCTTGGTGGTGCTGCCCGTCTCTCCTTGGAGCCCTGTGTGGCACCCATGCAGGAGAGCTTCACTGTGCTGTCCCGGAGGAGGCCTTGGTCATCCCTACCCTGGAGGAGCCCTTCACCGTGTTGCAGCGGAGGAGCTTTTTCCTGCGAGGCCCTCAGGGAGCTCTTCTGTGCGTGTCAGCGGAGCAGCCCATCATCATGCAAGCCCTGGAGGAGCCCCTTGAGCGTCAGAGCGCTCTGGAGGAGCCCTTGAGCGTGTGGCATTGGAGGAGCTTTTGATGACGGTGGCCCCAGAGGAGCTGTTCCGCACGCTGGGTGGGTCTCCTTGCAGCCCTTCAGCACGCTGCCCTGGAGGAGCCCTTCACTGCTGTTGTGCCTGGTGAGCTCTTCATCACCCCTGTGTGGGAGGAGCCCTTGAGCGTGGTGCCTCGTGAGAGAGTTTTGGTCTTTGGTGAGTGCCGCCGGAGCGGCAGGCAGGCGCCCCTCTGCAGACCGTGGGGTAAGTATTGTCTGGTAAGTGTGGTCTGGTTTTTCTGTTGTCTGGTGCTGTGCGTCCTTTCTGCCGTACTGCATTGGCCGTGTGGTACTTTGTCTTGTATTGTTAGTGGGTATGTTTTACTCTGCGTCTTGTATCATACGGTATTTAGAGGTCTGTACTGCAGGGTGCATTGTGTTGTAGCATCTGCTTTGGTATTTACGGTATTGTATGAGTTGTGATGTATTACGGTATGGTATGCATCATCTGCATCGTATGGATCATCGTGTTTCTGTGTGTTAGAATATGTAGTCCTTTGGGTATTATTTTGACTTGTGTATGGTATGGGATGGGATTTCATGTCATCTGTGTGTTCTATTTTGTATTTTGGTAAGTGTCGTAGGCTCTTCATGGTATCTGTTGTACTGTATGATTGGGGTTTGGTATCGATGTTCTTGTACGTACGGTATGGTGTGTGTTTATGGTCTGGAATGTATCCTAGGTTAAGTATCCTCTGTATCACTGTGGGTATTGTATTGTTTGTACGTATTCTCTGTATAGATTTTTGTGTTATATATTTGATGTGTTGTATGTGTTGCATTTCGTATACTCTCTGTATTGTGTTCTGGTTTATATCCTATTGCACACTGTAGGTATGGAATGGCATTCATTGTATCCCATGTAGTTTGCACTGTATCGTCTGTTTTATTGGTTGTGTGGTATTTTATCGTATGTACTGTACAGCATTGAATGTATTGGAGGATTTGTATCTTCCCTTGCATTGTATGTATTTTATTTTCTAACATACTGTGTATGGCAGTTTTTCTTTGGTAATGTAATATTTATTGTATTTTGGGTTGCTTTTTATGTATTTTGTACAGAAACTTATTTTTCTTTGTAATGTATTGTATTTTGTGGTTTTTTTGAGCATTATTTTGTGCATTTTTCTGTATGGTATGGCGTGCTCCTTCTTGTAGAGGACATACTGTGTTTTTTGGCACTGTAGATTTTGTGATGTACTTGGCATTGTAATGTGTTTTGTGTTTTGTAGTACCTGTGTGTATTTTAATGGATTTGGGGCTGGATTGTCTGTCTTGTATTTTGTCTTGTGATTCCTTGTCTGTGGGTTGTGTGTAGTGTTATCTGACAGGTGTGGTTTGCACTGTCGGGTAAGGTCTGTAAGTTATGGTGTGGTCTGTAGGGTATTGTCTGTCTTGTATCGTGGGTACGGTATTGTATGGTATGGTTTGTAACGTCTGCCTCCGCGGAGGATCCCTTCGCCTTGGCTGCGCCGCCGCGGAGGAGCCATCGTCGCCCCGCCCCGGAGGAGCTCTTCACGGCACATCCCAGCTCTTCTTGGAGGCCTCGATCACGCCGTCCTGGACGAGTCTTGCTCCATATGCGGCCTTCACCGTGCAGCCCCAGAGGATCCAATTTTCATCTTTTCTTCGGAGTGTGGTTGTTATATTATTTTTTATTGGATCATCTTTTGTGTTTTATATGCTGTTTTGTATTGCATTGTATTTATGGTGTTTTATTAATGATATTTTATCTTGTATTTTATCTGTCATTTTGTGCATCATGTGTATTGTGTTAGTTGTGAATATGGGATGTAGCTTGTTGTAGTGTGTAATGTATTGTGTATCATTTTTTGGATTGTAATTACTTTTATACTGATGTTTATCTGGTTGGTATTTTATGGTTTGTCATATATTGTGTGGTATGTATTTTGCTGTATTTTTTATTGTTTCGTCTTGAACGTTTTGTAATTATTATATATATTGTATTTTACTGTTTGGTTTGATACTTATCATATCGTGTATGATGCATTTTATGTATGGTATGTATTTTATTTTCTCTCTGTTATGCATTGCATGGTAAGGTATGTAATATATGGTTTTTATTGTATTGCCTGTCGTGTGTATCGTATTTTGTCGTACATATCGTATGTTTGCCCATGTATGCCTGTCTGGATGAGGCATTTACTGGTTTGCTCTGGAGGTGCCCTTCACCACATTGTAGTGAAGGATTCCTCAACCACGCTGCACCAGAGGAACAGTTCACCGTGTCATGCCAGAGGAGCATGTCATCATCCCCACCCAGAGGGGCTGTTCCCCACGCTGGTTGGGTCTTCTTGTAGCCCTTCAGCACACTCTCCCCGAGGAGCCCTTCCCTTTGCTGCTCAGTAGGAGGCCTTCATTGTGCTGCCCGGACGAGTCCTTCCTCACACCGCCCTGGAGGAGCTGTTCACCACACTGCCTCAGAGGAGCCCCTCATCATGGTCCCCTGGAAGTGCGCTTCATCACTCTGCTGCAGAGGAGGCCTTCACTGCACCACTCCAGAGCAGCTCTTCATCATGCTGTGCTGGAGGAACTCACAGTTTCAGTGTCCTGGAGCAGGCTTTCACCGTGCCAATTCTGCAGCGATCCCTATCAGCCCCATATCACACCTCCACAGAAGAGCCCCTCATTGTGCCGTTTCAGCCTTTCATCATAAGAAGCCAAGAGGATCAGCTTGTCGCACCATCCTGGAGGAGCCCTTCACTGTGCTGATCCGTAGGACCCCTTTGATATGAGGAAAGCAAAAAAGAAAGCCAGAAGCTATTTGCTTTTGAATGAGGAAACCCTGATACAGGGAAGAAAAAAAACCCAACCGAAACCAAAAGGGTTAACCTGGACAGTGTTACCACAAGGTTTTAAAACCAGCCCCACTATCTCTGGGAATCAATTGGCCTGAGAACTTGAAACCTGGACTCTGCCCTCACTAGGAGGAATTTTACTACAATCTGTAGGTGACCTTTTCATAGCTACAAGGATGAAGGAAGACTGTGTACTATGGACTGTCAGTTTGCTTAACTTCCTGGGACTGAGTGGATATCGGGTATCTCAACAGAAAGCTCAACTGGTCCAGAAGCAAGTGACCTACTTAGGATTTGGTATTCCTGAAGAACAACAGAGCTGAGAACGGAAAGAGGCCATCTGTTGCACACGTGAACCCAGAATGGCAAAAGAACTCCAAACTTTCCTTGGAATGACAGGTTGGTGCCAATTATGAACCACGAACATTGTGAATCCAGCCTCTTTTCTCAGTGGGACCATATCAGAGCCTTTAACCTGTGACTGTCTGGAGATCATGGAAGCCATTTTCTCCAGTAGACCTGACTTAAAAGAAGAACCACTTGAGAATGCTGAAGGCACCTGGTTCATGGATGGAAGCAGCTTCATAAAACAGGGAAAACCGTAAGGCAGGATACACTGTGATCACCACTGACGAAGTAATAGAAACTAAATCGTTGCCAGTAGGGACTTCTGCTCAGAAGGCTGAAATAATTGCCTTGACCAAAGTTTTAGAACTGGCAAAAGGGAAAAAGGTTAAGATTAGAAATATGCTTTTGGAGTAGTACATGCTCATGCGCCATATGGAAAGAACGAGGATTATTCACAGCACAAAGAAAACAAAACATGCGGAGGAAATTTTAAGGCTGCTAGAAACCATAAAACTCCCTGAAAAAGTAGCCATCATGCATTGTTGAGAGCATCAAAATGGTAACACTGAACAGGAAATTGGAAATAATTTGGCAGATTGAAAGGCCAGACAGGCGGCAGAAATGGCAACCATAGCATTAGCTTTGGTCCCAGATGGTAAAACTTTCAATCTTAAACTCAGATTTGAAACCTAAATATTCAAAGGAGGATCAAAAATTGATTAATGATCTAAAGGGTAATAAAGAAAAATACGGATGGGTTTATTTTCCAGATGGGCAAATAACAGTGCCTTCCAACATACAATAGAAGTTACATTTAGGTGAACATAAGAAAACATTGGGGAGCAGATGCCCTATACAAGCAGTTAAATTGAAAAACCAGTAAGATGACTATGCTGTTTACTAAAAAAACCCCAAACAAAACAAAAACCACAATCCAAACACATCAAGTAAAATTAAAAATGGAGTTATAGTGAAAGGTAATAGTCCAGGACAACACTGGCAAATAGATTTTTCTGAACTCCCAAGAAAAGGGGGGTGTTGGTACTTATTAGTGTTAACAGATACCTTCTCAGGTTGGCCAGATGCATTCCCATGCAGAAGTAATAAGTGTTACTGAATGAAATAATTTCTCAATCTGAAGTGCTGACAGTGAAACATGATGTTGGCCTCACATGGGGGATTGAGCACAGTTGTGAATTATAGTTGTTGTACACACATAGGTGAAACAGGAAAAATAAATGTAGATTTAGGAATAATATTGCAATAATTAAGTATTTTGCAGGAGATATGATATGACGATGCTTCTTTAGACTTTGAAGAAATATGGAACAAGCTTACTTCATGGTTACTAAGGTTCAAATGGTTAAAACAATTACTTGCATTGATCATACAAATAGACTGGCAGTTGCATATTCTATATAGTCCACAAGCAAGTGGTCAAGTAGAGAAGATGAATCACTTAAGTAAATTACAAAACTAGGTCAGGAGGTCGAATTACCTTGGCCTCGATCATTGTCTTTAGCACTTTTTAAAATCGGGACCAAACCCAGAATTGAGGAGGGATTAAGTTCTTTTGAAATAGTATATAGGAAACCATATATGATACAGGCGGGGGGCATCCATTTAGATTGGGAATGAAATAGTAACTAATTATGTTATCAGCCTACAAAAACAGCTGCAGGAATTGGTCCTAGGGACCAGAGCTCGAGGTCTGGATGGGCCTGTACACAACATTAAACCGGCTCATTATATATTTCCAATGAAAGGATGGACACTGATTATCAACATGGTTGGATTATGGGTAGGGACTGTAGGTGCATACTTGGCCAAAACCTTTAAGGGAATGGCATGATATAGCAAAAGAATTTGCACAGGTAAAAGAAAAGGGGGGAATTGATATGAGGAAAGCAAAAAAAAAAGCCAAAGGAGTCCTAGCCCTCAGGCAATGTTAAGTAGATAACATTCTTACAGAAAACAGGATAGATAGTAAACTAATCCCTGTCTTTGAGATAAAGGGGGAGACATACCAGCTAAAGGACTTACTTTCTGGGACATCTTAACAGACACAAAAGTTCCAATTAACAAAACAAACAGGTAAAAGGCCGACTCTATAACCTGGAGAGGAACCGAAGGGCCGGAGAGCATGCACAGGAAGCCAAGTTGAAAAATTAATGAAGAGGAAGGAGACATCTGGACTTTGCTTAACAGCGGGACACTGCAAGAGGACCACATACTTCTCTCCTTGAATAATTCTAAGAATCACACCTATTCCCTGAACTAATTGTAATAACCCAGCCCTTCCAAATGAATATGTATGGTTTTTTGTAATAAATATCTGGCTACTTGCCAGAGACGGTGTGCAAGCTTTGTGAAGAAATCCCCTTGCACCCCGGCTGGAATAAACATGCCTGCTTTATAACTCTTTCTGAGTTGTAGAGTTTGTTTCCGCGCTTCACCTTCATCACGCAGATCCATAGGGAGCCCCTCATCATGCCAACCTGGAGGCGCCCCACATCACAGAGTAACTCCTCATTGTTCAGACTCGAGGAGCCCTTCACTGCGCTGTCTTGAAGAAGCCTTTCATCACACCACGCTGGGTGAGCCCCTCCTTGCACCGCCCCAGAGGACCCCCTCATTATGCCACTTGGAGTAACTTTTCAATGTGCAGTCTTGGAGGAGCCCTTCAGTGTTCTGTCAGCTCTTCTTGGAGCCTTTGTCACACTGCCCCAGAGGAGCCCTACACTGTGCTGCCCCAAGAGGAGCCCCTCATTGTGCTCTGTCAAAGGAGCCCCTCATAGCACCTCCCCGGAGGAGCCCTTCACCATGCTGCCCGTTAGGAGTCCTTCATTGTGCACCGGACTCTTCTTGGAGTACTTCATCATTGTCCCCCAGAGGAGTCCTCCCAGGCCCTTATGGAGGAGTCCTTCGTCAGGTCACACTGGGGGGGTCCTTCATCATGCCAGTCTGGAGGAACTCTTCACTGTCCCTCCTGGCTCTTCTTGGAGTTTGTCACTGTGCCACCCCTGACAAGGCCTGCATGATGCTGCCTGCCTCTTTTTGGGAGTCCTGCACTGTGCCACCCAAGTCTTCTTGGAGTCCTTCCTGTGTTGCCCAGCTGTTCTTGGGAGTCCTTCTCCATGCCACCCTGGAGTAGCCTTTCTCTGTGTGACCTGGCTTTTCTGGAGTCCTTCACTGCGCCACCCAGGTCTTGTTCATCACAGCCTCCTGGAGGGTTCCTTCACCACCCTGCTTTAGGGGGTTGTTCACTGTCTGACTCTCCTGCTCTCTTCATCACCTGTGATTTTTCGGAGTGTTTCTCCAGGGAGCCCTGGAGGGTGTCCTTCAGTACCTGTTCTTTTGGGGAACACTGCCTTGTTGGGCTTTTTTGGAGACACCCACCACATGGCTCTTTTTGGGGTGTTTCACCCTGTGGCTTTTTTCTTGATTTCTGCAATGCCTGGTGTATGTTGGAGTGCTTAATGGCACCATCGTGGAGCAGTGCTTCACTGCCTCGCTGTTTTGGAGCGCTTCCGCACCTGTCTTTTATTGGAGCTCTTCAACACGTGGCCCTGTAGTAGCCCTTCATCACCCTGCTGTCTGGAGCACTTCACTGTGTGTCTTTGGAGCGCTTCAGCGTTTGGCTTTTTCGGAGTGCTACACCCCCAGATTTTATTGCTGTGCCTCAACATGTTTTCTGTGATGCATGCTTTCTGTCTGTTACCTTCCATGTTTTTCTTTTGGAACCAGCGGGTGAGCAGGTTGATGAGTTTACATGGGCTTTTTATGTTCCTTGGTGGTCTTTTGAGCTCAGGGGTGTCTTTTTCTGGGGACTGTGACCATGTTTGTGTCTTCTCTTCTGTCAGTTTTACCAAGTCCTGGTTTTGAGGGAGGTGACTTTGTGCTTTGAGCAACTTCGTGCTCAGTGTTGATTCTTATTATTCAGGATTCTTGTGGTGGCTTTATATCAGGTTTTGTTCCTCCTTCTCTTGCTCTGGATGGTATTAGGAAGGTCACTTTGGAAGCTGCAGTGCTGCCCGTCTCATTGGTGGTTTGGGGACTGTTCCTGGCAACGTGTGTTAGGGTGGAGTCTATAGAACAGGATCCTAACAGAGCGTAAGAGAGAAGAGGATCTCTGGTGAGTACAAGGGAGTAGTTTCTTGTCTTATCTCAATTCTGCTTGCTTCTGCTTAATGGTGTTGTTTTTTCAGTGCAGATGATATCCAGTGTTTTGAAAGGGGGTAGCCCAAGCACCCAGTGAGGGTCACAGCCCTGCCGACACAGGGAGCGAGGGAGAATTCAGACACCAGACACCAGAAGTGATGGGTAAGTGCCTAGGTGCCTGAGTGACAAAAGCTGGAGCATCTGTTGCTACTTTTTGGAGGCCCAGGAATCCTGGGAATATCTGTATGTCCCTGTCACCAAGGTAGCTGGTGCGAGGTGGTGCAGTTTCCAGGGCAGTGCAGTAGGCGTATGATGCTGTGCTGCAGAGGCAGCAGCTGGAGGGTGCTGTTGCCACAGGAAAGGCTGCCAGGCTCAGAAAAGAAGGAGCTCAGTTAAGTCTGAGCTGCTGAGTGAGTGAGTCAGTCTTCAGGGAAATTTCATGGCCTGGCTACTGTGACCCACTCTGGGGTCTTGCAGGCCATCCTCCTTTGGCAGAGGGGCAATGGTTGGAGTTTCTTTTCCTGCTCTTGCTTTATTAAAATACATACTTTATTTTCTCAGTGCCTGTTGCTGAGAATAACTGCTTTTTCTTAATCCTCTCTTAGCTGTTCAGGGTCACCATTTTAGTTTCTAGTTACACCTGTTTTTTTTTTATTTTTCAGAGAGCCAGTGTGAAGGAGCAGGGACTGGATTTTACCTTCAGTTATCCCTGGAGGAGCTGCTGCAGAAGAAAACAAGCCTATGGTTTTGGGAGCTGTGCCACAGGAGGACAGCTGAGCTAGAATCAGGCATGATAGCACTACATTTTTGCTTTTGGCAATAAAAATTGGAGCAAGCCACAGCTGAGACTTGGTTATTCACTGCATGGTTATCTAAACCCTGCTAACAGCTCTCAGGAGGATGATACCTCACCCCCACCTACTGCTTGTCCTTGACATATCCCACAGTTCCTGCGTGGTGAAGTCCTTATTGCTGCTGTGCCAGTGGAGCAAACAGCAGGCAGCTGATGGCTGTGGAGGTCTCGCTGCAGTTTTTAGTGCCTTCCAGTGTGTAAGAGCTTGTGCTGGAAGGGGCTGCTTCTCCTCTGCGACAGATGCTGCCTTCCAGCTTGTGCTTTTCTTTCTCTGTTTAAGCATGGCTCTTGCAAGCAAAGCTTCAGTTAGGTGCGATCCACATTCAGTTCCCTCACTGAATGTTGCCAGTCAGTGTAAGTGTGAAGGCATTCTGCAGGGAGCAGCTGGGCAGGAGGCAGCAGGGTAGCCCCCACCTGAGAGGGAGCCAAGGGAGCACCCATCTCTGGAGCACCCACTGGCACCCACACTCCCTAGCCTGAGTTGTGTGGGTGGGTACAAAAAAGCCTTTCTGTTATTTTTAGTTTTTCCTGCACAACTCACTATATGGAGCGTGGGGTCTGGCCCCCTCCCTCAGCTACTCTGGTTGGACTGTCTGTTCCCTGCTGCCTGAGGGAGCCACTCAGGTCAGGACCTGGCCAGCTGCACACTTCTGCACTTCAAGGGAGTTTTTAAGTGACTTTAAGAGTCTTCTAAATTCTCCATTTAACTGTAGTCATGGGTGGCAGGCAGGCCCTGGCCAATGTAGGTACCCCTAGGTAATGTACCCCATTACTCCCTTGATGAAATCAGTTCTGTGGGCACAAAAATCCTCCATGGGGTTTCTGTCCCCATGCAAGGTCCTTGGGCTTGCTGCCTGGGCCCCTGGTTGCTGGAGCTCAGTTTAGGAGCAGACATTGGTCCCTGAAAGTGAAGCCCGTGACCATTTTTTAATGTTTGGATTTGGTGCAGACACAGGCTAAGGACTTGCTTGGCTACTCTGATCAGGAAACAGGAGACCGCCACCCTTCCTGGGTGGGAATCCCCCTCTTTCTGGGGATGTTGCTCACAACAAGTGCAGTTGAGGGCAAAGCACAGTTTTTTCTCCTGCCCTATCCAGTCATTCAGGCTGAAACACTGCTTTGCTGCTGAGGAGACCCCAAAATGTCAAAATACAGCAATGTTGCGGACCCCAAAACCTAAATCCACAAAATGGGCTGTGGCAGCTGCTGCTTTACTGCCCTTCTCAGGGACAGGGATGTGGTGATGTCTGAGAACACTGGGCAGGCCAGACCAGAAGAGGTCTCTTGGAGCTCTCAAAGTGATTTCCAGAAATGTAAAGCAATTCTTTCCCCGGTTTTTGCTTGGCACTATATTACTTGGTGGGGGATGAGCTTTTTATTTTTTTAATAACTCAGCCTGAGGTAGATTTCCAGGTGTGGAAAATTGTCATTTGTTTGGCTTTGTTGCACCAGGAAAAGTCTAGGAAAAATAGGTGAAAGGAATATCAGGACACTCTAATAACAGGTAGTATTGCTAGCTAATCCCCAATAACTACTGCAGGTTTCAGGAGATAAATATGGGTGCAGTGTCAGAAGAAACCCTGAGATTTCAAGAGAAACTCCAGGGTTAAGCCTCTTGATGATGGAATACTGCAACTCTCTGGTCCTTTAAATTTCTTTGGCATGCTGGGAAACAAATGGATTTAGTACTTACCCCTATTCTGTCATTTTGAAGAATGATTTCAGTAATTGTTTTGCCCAACAGAGGAAATTTTGATACCCTTTCCAACGTGTATATTTTAAGAGCAGCTAATGATGAGAGGATTTGAGCACTTTAATGGATTTGAATATCCTTTTGCATTAAACTTAATTGGTCGGCCTGGTAGTTTTTCTTTAGCAGAAATGGGAGAATTGACATTAGTCACTTGAGTAGGAAAACTGTGGCTAAGGGGAAAATCTAAAACATAGTTCACAATGTTGATATTTACTCCATGTTTACTCTTTTATTAGCAGGATTTGTTTCTCACTTTAAGTACACAAATAGACAAATTATTTACAAAAGCCATTTACTCCAAAAGTAGGTGGTACCACATACTTTAAAACAGGAAGCATTTGTCATCACGATAGAAAAGACTCGATTTCAGTACACAGAAGTCCATGATATCTTATGTGTAGTTTAAATGAGTAGGTATTACTGCTACTGTCACCTGCTTTATCACAGTTATCAGCTAAGATACACCCATCCTGGAGCTGCATAAAATCAGAACAGTAAAAACAGCTCTGGGGGAAGCAATGCACAATTCATCTTGAGTTGTTGCCTCACCTTTGACCAGACAATGAGCTACTCAACTCAACCACTGACTGGCTTGTGGAAGCCTAGAGTCTGTCTCCATTGGTTGCAGAAAGACAGATCATCTCAAGATCTCTATGCTATTTTGGCCCTACTTGTACTTTATTTTGAAGTTGTACACAGGCTTGGTAAAATGTCTAGATCTGGTTCAGCAGGGTGTTTTTCTTCCCACTAGCATGCTATAGTTTTATATGGGTCCCTCTGCAAACCAAGCTGAAACACAAGTTGAAACCCATGAAATACCATCTGAACATAAGAAAACCCTTCTTTACTGCAAGGACTGTTGAACACTGGCACAGGTGGTCCAGGGAGGCTGTGGAGTCTCCATCCCTGGAGTCAGTCAAAGCCCAGCTGGACACAGTCCTGGGCAGCCTCTTCTAGCTGACCCTGCTTGAGCCGAGGGGTGGACTAGACAATCTGGAGTTGCTGTTCTCCACCTCTGTGATTTTGTGATTGATTCTTTGAAGAGCTCAGCGAATCAAGGCAGCAGAAGTTGGCCATAGCCTGGAGGTGAGAGAAGGTAACAGATCCCTTCAAGAGGTAGCTGTGCCATTTCCAAATACATAATAAACAGAGTCAGCACTCTACATAAAACTACAGAGTGGAATGTTGATAGAATATTTTTAAGCAAGGTGTCACAGGAAGAGATGAGGTTTTCACTAGACTGTGAAGCAGTATTTACCTTTGTAGAGAATGTGCCTTTCATAAGAGCATGCTGCACATTGGACCATAGAAAGCTGGTGGTCTGTAGACTTTGAGGAGCTTCATCATCAGGGGTAAACTGAGAGGATAAAGAGTGACATGAAGAGTGACATGAATTTTGCCTTCCTTCCTCTTATGAGCAGAAGGAAAAGGACACCAAATATCTTAAAGGTACAAATTATAAGCTCCAAGGGGTTAAGAGATTTCTCTTAAGAAGAAACAAAGAGGCATCATTGCTAGGATCAGCAATCAACTCTTACATCATTGTAGTATGCTTTAATGCATTCATAGATTTTTATTTTTTTTTTGTTCATCTTAAATTTTAAACAACTGTAAAATGAGTATCTACCTCCCAGATTTACAGATGGGTGAACTGAAGCACAGCATCAGTCTGAGTTACAGGGTTATACAGCAGTCCAGTGAAAAGGGTTCTGGTGGAAATACATAGTAGGCTGCTTTTAGAGGGCTCTCACCAACGGTGGGTATTCCCACAGACAAGAGAGAAGCTTCTGAGAAGGCATTATTTCCTCTTTAGCCCCTCTCCGAAATATGTGAGATTCAAACTGCAGAAACTTTATTTCAGTTTTAGGCAGTCTACCTCCTCTGTGACTGGCATTGCACTTGTTCTCAGGTCGAAATCAGTGCTAGATTTGCTTCCATTATATGTCGATCTCCATCTCAGTAACATGATCTTCTTGAAATACTTCATGGTGTTATTCTTTACAGTTACAAAACACATGGTGTTTATCATGCTGTTACTCATAGCAATGCATTCAACTATATAAAAAGCAGTAAGATAATGCTTCTCTTTCACGAAGATGGTGGGGAAAAAGTCATGGACAATTTTAAAGCCGTAGAAGGGTGCCCAGCAGAGAACGTAGGCAGTCAGGATGCACATCAGTACCATAACAGTTTTTCTTCTGCATCGAAGCCTCTTTCTGATGTGTTCTGTCTGAAATGCTGGTACGGTTTTAAACCAGAGCTCCCGTGATATCCTGGCGTAACACAAGGTCATCACAATGATAGGTGCAACAAATTCAATGCCAAAGATAAAGAGGAAGTATGATTTGTAGTACATCTGCTGGTCAGCTGGCCAAATCTGACCACAGAATATTTTCTCCTGGTTTTTCACTATAAATAACACCGTTTCAGTAGAAAAATACACAGATGGAATAGCTACAAGTATGGAGACAGTCCAGACCAAGGCGATTATGAAGGTTGCTGTTTGATAATTCATGCGTGGTTTCAGTGGGTGCACAATGGCCAGATACCTGGAACAGACAAATACATCCAAAATGAAGTCTGAAGACACTTAGTCAGAACACAATTCCAAATACAAGTGGTCAGAATTAGGCAGAAGGGAATTGCTGTAGTTGATAAAAGAGAGAGCCTAGCCAACTTGTCTATGAGGAGAGTTAAGAAAATTTTCCAAAGAAAGAGCCTAGAGCTGAGTTCCTAAATCTGGGCAGAAACTCTGGAGCAAGGGGCTGAAGGGTTTGTTAGGAGGGTGGGTACTTGGCAATCTGAAAATCTGAGCATGCATTAGGGTGTCTGGGGATTGTTTTAAAACCTCAGTCCAACTCCCTCCTGTTTACAAGATTGAACTGAAAAAGTCGCAATTTTGTGTCGTAAGCTTGTTAACATAGATCACATGTCTGGGAGTTATGGAAGGACTGGAAGAGGAGAAAGAGAGGGAGCTTTCCTATTACTGACAAATGTGTTTGCAGGACCTAGCACAACACACGGTGTCGTATCGAGGACATGCCGTGACACAGCATCTGGAAGTTCTTTGGTGGGCAGCACGTGTTCAAATGAGAGTTTGAAACATGCAGTAATATACACCTGGCCAGGTGCAGGTAAAAAGACAAACACATAGAAACACGAAAAGGTTTTCCCTAGGCAGAGAACTATTTAAATATGCTTTTTTTACCAAGAGATCAAATATATGTAGCAGTGTTTTTATTATTTTCTTGTCTATTCCATGGGTGCAAAGAGCCAAAGCTGATGCTAATGGTTACAGGTGAGCATGCTTTCAAGCCACCAACAAAGGACTGTGTATCCATTTTCCACCCATGCAAATTTTTGTTTTGTCTGCTGGAGGCGACTATTGCTAATTAACCTTAAATATGCTTTGTTAAGGCCAAACCATAAAACTTGAGTTTTATGACTCGTTATGACTGTAAAGCTGTGGGTGCACTGAAGTGTTTCACAAAGGACTGAGGAGAAATAAAAGTATATTACTTTCAAGATCCATCAATTTTCCTCAATTCAGTTCAGAAGGGGTAGGACCAAATGGAATTCACTCTGGTGAATTTTTTGTTTGGTTGGAATTTGAGGAGGTTTATTTTTTAAGATGCTATAGATGTAAGAAGGACTTATATTAGAGTACGCTGTCCTGAAAGATTAGGATACTTGTGCTAAAAGGAGATTTTTATCCGAGGCACTCCAGAGATCCCAATACAATTGTGTTTAACACAAAGAATTGTTTCAGTGAAATTCCTTATTCATTCAGAGGCTTTTCTATCTGTATATGTTCTATACATAGATAGCATCCACAGGACCTATTAATTCTAAAATAAGCTGGAAGGCCAGGAGTGCTTTCTATCAGCCAGATCTTGGAAGCAGATGAATTCATCGCTCTGGGTGCAGGCTAGATGTTAAGGGACAGCAGAATTAGTCAGCCTCATTGTGGAGCTGATAAATGAATGTTTTTAGATTGGGCCCTGTGGAAACAAGGCTGTGGGACGATGTATGTGTATGCATTCATAAGTATGCGTATCTGCTCAGCAGGACATTTGGCTGGATGGGGTAAATCTCTGCAAGAGAGTTGAGGGAGGTTTTCCTGGCTCTCCTTGCTTACCACACTTGGGATGTTACTGTGGAGGGGTCCTGGAGCACATGAGCTGAGTTTGGATGAAACTGCCCTGGAGGATGTACTCAAAAGTACCAGGTGCCCATGGGCATTCAGTCCAGGTGACCCAGCTAAAGCTAAATCCCCCAGAATACTTACAGCATGAATGTTGTACCCTTAGCACCAACTGTTACTCTTCAGATCCTCTCCTTTCACATTGCATTATTTTCTAGTGTAGATGTGGCCTTAAATATGTGAAACTCCTACATTTCATGTGAATAGACAGCAAGGAAGTTGAAAGAGAGCCCTACCAGAGGCAAATCCTGTGGGACAGGCTTACTCTATCTACACAGGTGAGCCCTTTTAAATGATCTAAACACGAAAAGACTTTTGTTAAGAGCCTATTATTTTTAGAGACCGAAGTCGTCAACACACATGACATAGCCAATGTGGAATGGTTGATTATTAAATAAACAGCATTTCTCTCTGTTTACCAAGTCAAAAGCTCACCAAAAAAAAAAAAAAAAAAAAAGTTTTATTTTACTTTATTTTTTATTATCTCACAACTAACATGGAAAATTCCTTCTGAAGAGCTTTGATCTGGAAGACAGATTAAATAAGAAGAGACACCTACAAAACACTGCAAGAAGAGCCTCCATAGATGAGTTATTGAATGAAGAATAAGAAAAGGTCAGATTAATGCTGGGCTCTGCAATCAGTGAAACCAGTCCCTTGAAAACTAAATTATTAAGGGTCCTTTAGCATACAAGGATATTAAATTATTTTACAAAATCTTGTCCTACATTAGAATGCCTTATATGGCCAGCCTTTTACAGAACTGTTGGAATGGAAAAAGAAATGTGACCTTTGCCTGAGATTTTCTGTGTCCAGCAGCTCAGCTGGAACAGAAGCCCTAAGCAGGCTGCCTGATGCCCAGAAATCCCGTACAAAACATCACTGTTCATACCCACATCAACTGCCTGCTGGATGCCTGGTGCATCCAGGACACAACTGATTCACTGAGCTGTGTGTGTGCTGATTGCCTTCACGATTTTCCACATGAAATGTGGGAGCACTACTTTGATCATTTAATATATGACACACAGACAAGCTACCAGGGGTGAGAGTGCACAGGTATTTCTGGAATAGTAGCTGTAGAGCAGAAATATCCTATCTGCATTTGCTTCCAAAACAGGCTTCTTCCATTCATCCTGTTGCTTCAATTGTCCCACTTTGACCCCTTCTGTCCTGACAGGTAAGCAAGTGTACGTGGGCAGGAGGCCTCCATCTCCCCTCGTGTTAGCTGTCGGAATGCTGGGATGTTTAGTTTAGGTGGGGTTTGTGGGCTCCTCCCGTCATCACCAGAGATCAGCATTCCCAGGAGGGTAAGTCATTCCCACCTAACATGTGCCTCACTCCCTCTTTCCATTAACTGTCACTACTCATCTGGACTACACACCCAACATTTAAAGAGGTAAAGTTTGGTAAGACACGTCCTACCCTGGCTCTAGACAAATTAATGTTGTCATGCCATGACGCTGCTCGCTGCATGTCGTTTAGAACATATTATATTCCCACTTCCCCGGTGGTGAAACAGAAAATTCTTCTTCCCCCTCTATCTTTTTCACACCCTGTCAGTGTAATCTTGAGATTGCTGGAGTTGAGGTGGTCTGGTAGTTACTCTTGCTGCATAGGAACCACATTTAGGACACGATACTATCATCTGAGTTGAACTTCATAGGAAACACTAATATAGAAAAGGTTTGCTGTAATAACAAAATGATACATGGAAGAATAAAGCATAACATTGTTCTGATGTCTCCTGGCCAGGCAGATTTTACCTACAATGACTGTTTTTTGTGCAGTGATTAAATATGGAAGGGGATTGTTGCACTTTTCTCCTTCCCCTCTTAATTCCCTTCTTTACTCAGTATTAGGTCATCGATCCATCTCTCATAAGCAGCTATCTTCTCGTAAGAAAGTTTCCCTAGAACACCTCTTCTCAAGAACAACTTCTTAAGAACAAGAAGGTGTAACACCCACCCCCAGAGCTCTGCTATGCCTTGTAGCCAGCACTGGCTGTGGACCTCATGCTGACAGTACTGCCATCCTGGGTTGGGGCCAACGTCTTCCATTTTGCTCCCAGAAGAGTGGAGTTGGGTAAAAGCAAACTGAATTTGACAAACTGTGTTCTTAATTAATTTACATCCCATTAGGATTAGTTAATTGCTGACTAAAGTATCAAGCCATGTAATTATGCATCAAAATAAATGATCTTATTGCACTAAACGAGGCGGCTGGCTACAAAGTGGTGACACACCACTATTCCACGTAGCCTTGCTCCCTGCAGAGCCTGGGCTGAGGTAAGCCAAAGCAGGGAGATTCCTCCAGTCGCAGACACACTGGTCTTCACTTACCCAGCACACCCCTAATACAGCTCACAGCAGGTATCCAACACCTCTCTGTCCATCCCACCGCCTCTTCCCCAAAGAGGGAACACTCTGAAGGGCAGGATCAAATCCTTCCCCTGGAGCCAGTGAGTCAAACCCCAGCTGGGGATCCCACTGCTCCGAGACGGGGGTGCCCTGATTAACCACAGTGCTCCTCCCAGCACCCACACCCTCCTCTCCTGAGAGACATGAGTTGTTCTGTAGATGCTGGGGTTGACACGTAAGCACACTCAGGTCAAGTGGCGCTGCCCTGATCCACCCGCTGACAGCAGAGGGGGACACAGACCCAAGTCTTTGTGACCCCCTATCCGATGCTCTACCCACTGCCCTTTGCTGCCACCACCAGCATTAAGTGAATACCTAATGTCTTGGAGGGGATCAGAGGACATTCCGGTGACCATCAGATCCTGTGACAACCACCTGACCTGAGCCAAACCTGATTCTGGTATTACTGACTTGACTCTTTGCTCTGTTGAGATGCATGGAGGCTTCTTCCCACTGGAGGCAAAGGCAGTTTGTATGTATAAAAGTATTCACACTGATAGCCAGAAGAGTTAATCCTTTTTTGATTTTTTTTTTGTGGCCACAAACAGGTAACTAAATTTAACATGCTGGGGACATACGATGGACAGAAGGCCTGTCTCACACAGATAGCTGAGGTCAATGGGGTACCAGTCTGAGGCAGAGGTGTAAGGATAATGCAATGCGATGTGGGCACATACACAGACAGGACAACAGAAACACAAGTAAGAGGAAAAAAGCCTCCATCTAGAAGGAGGAAAGTAGGAAAGAAAGTATCATCTTAGGACGGCTTCCCCGTCTAGCTTTAGCGCTTTCCTCTCCAGTTCACTGGTGGATACACGTTGTTCAACTGAGCAAATTCAGTGTGACACTCGGAGAAGCCATCCATAAAAAACCAGGAGATTTTTGTCAGGTTGCATAAATGAATCAGCCAAAGTGAATCACACTGCGTAGGAGACAGAACCATCTGAAGAAGAACAAAATAACCTATTTCTCACAAGGTCTAGATTTCGCCTTAAATTCAAATGCCAGTTGGAAGTGACATTGAGGGTAATGGACTTTGTGAGATGTTAAATGAAAAAGCACAGGCAGGATAAAGAGTCTGAAAGTGCCTGTGTTGTCAATAAGGCAACAGGAAAAGCCAAGGGCTGTGAGATGCACCAGGACAGGACTGGGTGCAGAGCGGTTAAAAGGTTCTTTTTAATATCCCAAAAATGCAAGTCTGAATCATACTTCAGGTGTCTGCTAAAAGATGACCCCAGCTGAACTTACTTTACAGTGCTGGAAACTAAAACTGATCAGGTTTGACACAGCCATAGCATTCCTCTGCAGCTCGTGGCTAAACAACCAAGTTGCCTTAACACTGCTAGGTGGGAGGGTGGTATCTGATCTTGGGTGAAACTGTGAGGTTACGGGCACAGCTCCTGAGAGGAGGTGGCAAAAGAACAAGGTTGTGTTTGCCAGGAAATCTGCCTGTTCTTTAGAGTTCAGTTACCTATTACTAATTAAACAACTACTAATAAAACAGTTCGTTTGTTGCTTTTAAAATAGGTTAAGTACACTGAAACACACAAACAAACAAAAAAAAATCAAACGAACAACAAAAAAAATTAATGGGGAAAAACCTTGGGTTTGACCTTTACCAGTAAACCCAGTGTTATGTACTGACACCGTGTTTCTGGAGCCCTGTCCCCTGTGTGCCCGCCTGCAGCTCCGCACAGCAGCAGGGCTCTTCTCAACCCCGGGCTCTGCCCAGGGACACGAGAAATCACAGCGCTGCCAACTCACAGCAAAGGCTCCAGGCTCTCATCTCTGAAGCAAAACCCTTCAAATCTGCAGTTACGCATTTTATACAAAATCCACCAGCAATCCCAAATGCTGAGTATACCATAAAAACAACCCCTGGCTGCTATTGGTACGTGTGTAGGTGGTCATGTGTTATCAAGAGCAGAAGCCCAGGGTCTGGAGCATCGCTTCACCGTGGGTATATCCCAGACACACACGATCACAGAGATCCTGGCACCACTGCCCGGGGTTCCTCCTGCACCAAAAATAATTCTGACACTTCTATACATTTCCTTCCTCCAGCAGCAGCCAGGGCATTAATTCTTGTTTCTCAAGCCGTTACACTCTTACCTTGATTAAAGTGTTTCACAGACATCCCAGGTCAGACTGTAAACCAGATCTCTAGGAACCTTGGCAGATGGTGTCTGAAGGGTAATGCCCGGTACCTTGCTGTGAGTCTGACAGCAGCATTCCCTAGAGACAGCTCACCTCCTGCTTTCCAAAATCCACTAAAATATCCGCAGGCCCAGTTATACTGAGAAGGACCGAGAAAACGAATCCATAGTTCAATCTCACTGTTGCCCAAAATGCAAGTTCCACGTGGACTTGGCGCCTAGAAACACCTACACCTGCCTCTGCCGGGCGCTCTCCAGGGGGCTGAAGCGGCGCTGCCCACCCCTGCCCGTGCTGCCCGCGCTGCCCGCACCCCCAGCAGCAATGGCCGGGCCGCAGGCAGGGGGCGCTGGGCAGGGGTTTGGTTTCCCACCGGCACTGTTTGAGCTCGGCCTGCCCAGCATGGCCTGGCTGAGGCTCCTCAAACCCTGGGTGTGCTGAGCGGGGGCAGTGTCAGAGGTCCAGCACCGCCCCTCGCTGTCTGCTCGGCCCCGGTGTGCAGAGGATGTTCAGGTTTCTCCTGCCATGGCTGGGCAGCTCCTGGCAGCAGAGGACTCCCTGACCCACGGCGTGGCTGTGGTGGGCATGTGAGAAGGGGACAGGTCTGGGGGTTGGGTGTCATTCTGGGGTGCTGTTTAATTGCCAAGCGCCCCCCAGACGGCTGTCGAACGGGGGAAGCTCCGCTCGATGCGTTCACTGGCACGTGACGCTCTTTCTGGAGCTTCCTTTAAAACACGCAAGTTGTTCTGTGTTTGGGCGCTGCCGTCCCCACCCCTGCAGTCACACAAAACCCACCATGAACATTTGGGGTACCCTGCCAGTCTGCCGAGAGCCCTGGCAGAAAGAGCTGTTCTGCCCCGTGGTGATGTCCCAGGCGACGTCAGCACGAAGCGCAGGGGCAAGGTGGGAAGGGCGGGGGAATCTTGCGCTGGTGCTGATGGCCCCTGCGGAGCTGGAGGAGGTGCCGCTCTCCGGGGGCTCCAGCGGGGACCACGGGGCCCTGGCAGCAGCCCCCAGCCTTGGCTGCACTTGGGGACCAGCAGCCCCCGGTTCTCGGCCTTTGCAGGGCGGGTGTCTGTGAGCCATGGGCAGGGCTGGGGATCCCACCTGGAGCCAAAGGCTTGCTGCAGCCTCCTCTGCCGGCCTGGGGCACCTCGGGGCGGCCCTTCCCTCCAGGCACCTCCCTGCAGCCCAGAGGTTGTCCCCGACGCTGGCTCGGAGTCAGGGGTAGAGTGGCACAATGTGCGTGCAGGGAGCAGGGGAGGGAAGAGGCACGAGGGCTCCACGCCAGGCCAGACAGCCCGGGTGAGGGGCTTCACCTCCGCTGTGGCTCTCCCTTTCCCAGGCAGCCCCTGCCCTTCCGCTCCCACACACGCACACGAAGAAACCCCCCTGAGATCCGGTACCTGTTCAGGCCTCACCCCCTGCCCCACGGTTCCCCAGAGCTGCCTGGGGCAGACACCAGCCCATGGGGCTCCCAGAGCTGTCGGGGGGAGCAGAGGTCCCAGGAAGGACCAAGGAGGAGAAAGCCAGCCTGCCCCCAGCTCTGCTCTGCCTGGGAAAGCTGAGCCCAGCCCAGCCCAGCCCCACCTCTGTGGGGAGAGCAGCTGGGTGAGGGGCAGGGGGAGGGGGCTGCCTCCAAACCCAGCTCAGCTCCCCTCAGGGCTTGAGCCCGCTGCTTCTGCCTGACAGAAGTAACCGAGGAGCTCCTGGTCCAGCTCTGCTATGGGCTTCGGAGGAATGACGAAGACCTGCTGTATTCAGCCTAAGAATAACTGCTGTATTTAGAAAAAGGGTACAACGGGTGCTTGAGGGCATCCAGAGCAGAAGGGGTGGTCGGGGCACCCAGAGCTCTCGTGCGTGGAGCAATCACTACTTCTTGCCACGTTTCTTGTTGGTTTCGATCAGGAGCAGCCCCTGCTTCTTGATGTCTTCCCGGGTGAGGACACGGTCATGGTCTTCACCATCAGAAGCAGGGGGGTCTGGAGGAGAGAGCAGAGAGGAGCGGGCTGGGGAGGGTCTGCGGGGCCACCTCCGCTGTGCCCGTGTCCCCGGGGAGATGTGGCCCGTTTTGGAGGGCTGGTGGCATCCCAGAGAGCCCCGTGCCAGGCCCTCGGGCACGCCGTACATCCCTGCTGAGCTACAAACAGGACAGGAGATGCAAGCGTGTACACGTGTTTGCCCATCAATAAAACCAAGCTCCCTCTGCTGGAGAAAATCCCAAAAGTTTGACTTGCAGAAAAAGACATTGGAAGGAAACTGCCTTCCCAGCACCATGCTCCCAAACCCACTTAGATTAAGTTTCTGTATCTCAAGATCTTCACCCTGTTGTACTCCAGGTGCTGAACACAGAAACCAAGGAAACAACTCCCCACCTGGGTGAGTCTTCCCAGGAAGACTGTTTTGCCACAGACATTGTGCAAGCTCATAGCCAGCAGAAGTCAGTGCTAAGTAAGTGCCTGTTTGCCCCTTCCCCACCTGCCTTCGGCCAGAGTGGGAGCTACACACAAGTCTCCCGAGCACCCAAATTAACAGTTTTGGTCCGTAGCCCATTCAGTGATAGACATCAACCAGCTTTTCAGAGCTATTAGATAAGAGGCCACGAGATTGTCGTAAGGATATGTTATTAAAGTCAAAAGGAAATTGCCTGGTTTCTACCATAATCAATCCTCGCTGACTGTGAGATAATGTAAACCAGTCCCTCAGGGAAACAGACCGAGACAGATATCCAAGAGTCCTGCAGAACATCCCTCAGGACCCAAAGCCCCACTTCCTAAAATTACAGGCCAAAGACGAGTCAGAAATGACTCAGTGCTTCACCTTCTCAAGGGGCACAAAGCACAGTTCCATACACACAACCACACAAGCTGCTTTTCCAGCAAAGCCTCGCGCTTCACACCTGCGTCTCTTCCGCACGCTTGTTTACAGCAGATGATGTGTAACAACACCCCTCCTAAAAACCACCAGCCTACTGTTGTTCAGGTAGTGCTGACCCTCACAGGGACCCAGCCTCAGTGACCCGGGTCAGGATGAGCCCCCACATGGGGAGCACTTGAGGGCACAGACACAGACCCAGACGCCCTGCCATGAGCCTCTGGCACTGAGGCTCCAGCCAGGCCGGTGGCAAAAGGAACGTCATTTCCTCTTGCCAAAGCTGAACTGTGCTATTACAAGAAAAACCCGCAGTGTTGTTTGGCACAGGTGTAAGTACTCTGTGAAATACAAAAACAGTTTAATGCCATGTTACAGCGTCCAGCTCCTTCTGCAGAGCTGAGATAAGGCTCCTTCCATCCTCTTACGCCACGCTCTTCTGCTGAGAAAGCTTCTAGGAGAGGCTCCATCTCTGCTTTTCCACAGCACCCGGTGAAACGCCACCCCCACCTCGAGCCAGGCCTTTGCAACCAACAGCAGAAGAGGGATGTCAGAATATCAGCTCTGACACGAACAATGAAAGGTCGATACTTTGCCTGCTTTGGCAGCCCAGGTATCAGGAAAGAAAGCAAAATTGTGGCTCATCTCATAACAGGAAAGAAAAAGCAGCTCCCACGGTGCATAACTAGTGCTGCCCTTCACCCCCCGGGACAGCACACCGACCAAGGCGAGGGTGGATGCTCGGCAGTTGAGAGCCACTGACAAACCACACTGAGCACTGGGCAGCCACAGCAAATCGGGAGGTGTGAGTGGGGGCCACGTGTGGGCAGGCTCACTGCCAGCCGTGTGTGGAACAACCAATCCTCTTTGTCTGGCAGAGCAGGGACACCTTTACTGCACCCCAAAACACCTTGTTCAAGCAACATCTTGATTTGGCAACAGATGCTGCACTCCCACGGGACATCCTGGTGTTACTCTCCCCTTGGATACAGAAACTACATCAACAGGCCACCTCCTCCACGCTTCTCCCAGGAATTACCATCAGCAGATCATTACTCTGTGCACTGGTTTGTGGACTTCTGCTCAACTGTGTCATTCGCCTGGCAAGAACCTTCAAAAAATGCACAGGAGAAACACCCTGAGAAATGCAACACAACACTGGTGAGGAATAGCAGGCAGATGGGCTGGACTGCTGCAGGCTCAGCCCTGATCATCTCCAGCAACAGATGTGGTCAGGGGAAGGCTGCAAATAAGGAGGAAGCGCAATACTCGGGGGGACCTCAGACTTCCAGAATTTTCTACATCTATCAGCTCTGCTTCACTACCCATTTACTGAGTAATTCGTAACAGACTAAAGAACAGCAAGAGATGCGGGATCTACCACCCAAGGCAAAAATAAGAGTCTTCATTCAGAGATCACAAAGTGCTTTACAAAGGAAGCCGGTATGATACCACATGGCAAAGACAGACTGTTCAGCCAGAGGTTACCTTTGAAGTAATTTTTTCTTTTTTTCCTCTTTTTTGCTGGGCACTCACAAGTCTTACACAGAAAAGGCCTCAAGATCTCTTGTCATGTTGTTTATGAATTGTAATTTTTTTCAATAGCCCAGGTTTAAAGAAGAAAGATTTGAACATGGGAAAGGGTGAAGTGTCCCTGTGACAAATCCAGACTCCAATGCTAGAAGTAGCCCCCAAGCAGTGAGAGGATATTTCTTAAAGCTTATTTTAAAATGTAGAATTCTGAACCAGAGTAGCAGAAGTCAAAATCTAGCCCAGACACTGAGCTCTTGCAGAGAAGAGCATGTTTTTCTTTTAGGAATCTTTCACCCATTCAAAGCTAGAGAAAGTTTTTGGAGAACTCTAAATGTGCACATCATTTTCAGTTGATTCTAGATTTGACAGTGAGGTACCCCAGCCCTGTTCACTTTGGTTAACGTGTGGCTAACAGTGCTTGCATACTCTAAAACGTTGCTGCCTGCAACACTTTGTCTGTAAACCTTGTATCTTAGACACCTTATACCTTAACACTCGTTGCCCCATTTCAAATAAAACTCCAGCCAATTTCATGAAAAGTTTTTTCACCCTCTCTCTTCCCTCGCAGTCACCCGCTCCCAAAGGGCTCTCAGCAAGCATTGCGAGTGGGGCCATTTACAGTCCCCGTGGAGGTCAACGGCTAACGTAGGGTCACTTCTTAGGGAAGAGTGCCAGAGGGGACCCGGAAACCTCTCCTGTGGTAAATGGACACAAGCGTCTTGAACATGCTCTCCGGGACACATTTTGTTTCCTGTCAACTCAGTCTCAGTCTTGCTCTCTCTCTCACCCCCCCACCCTCCGTATTTACATTGCAAATGGCACTATCAGCATCGTGAAACTTTTTGTTTTAGAAAACAAGAACGTTCATCTCAAAATTGTGTCAACAAAATAAGCCTACTTGATTACTTCCCAACCCGTCCAAAAACATTTAGCATATTATTATTACTGTTACGCATGCCTGCAGTTTATAAATACAAAGGTTAATAAAGCCATTTCATTCCCTGGGAACAAGTCTAGTCTGGTCTGTCCTCCCAGTTTATCACAATCTCCCAGCCGGGGGAGATAATCTACATTATGAAATGGTGTCCCTACGATTAACAGCAGTCTTGCAGGCTACAAACATACCCATTAGATTTCACATTTTATCTGATAAATACATTTCAGGGGAGTAACTCTGGAGGACAGAGAAAGTGTGCCACAACTGTCAGAAGTCCACTTAGTTACTAAATCCACTAGGAACCACCATTGCCTTCTGCTGCTGCATAAAAGCAATCTGGAGAACAGGCCCAAGTTCTCAGCCTAAAACCAAGCAGCTGGAAGGGTAAATGCAGGGAAAACCCAGACTCTAACCCACCTGGCTGTGCATCATCCAGCCCTGCCTGGCCCCACAGCCTTGGATCATCCGGCACCTGAGAGAAGCAGCCTCAGACCTCCCCTGCCCGCCTTCACACCCTGCTTGTATCACACACTGGTGGGTTTCATGCCCAGCAGTTCCCTCCACTAAAGCACAGGCATTACCTGCACCCACAGAAAGGTTTGACTCCGCTTCAGGACCCTCATAAGCATCACCTGCAACTATAGCACCTGCAGCAAGTTCCAAAAGTCCAATTACTCAGAAAAAAAAGGGCTGGATTTTAGCAGCTGTGAAGTAGTCCTCACCACACAGTGTGACATTTGGTAACAAACAGTGGAATTTACCTTTGCATCACCTATCCTTTCATCTATTTGAATGATTTCCTGTTGCCACCCAACCTGGTGCTAATTCCTGTGCTCTGATCCAGTGCTCCGAGGGCACCACCATCACCCCGAACCGTGTACCTTGACCCTCAGCAGCTCTTTACAAATCCATCCCTTTTTCCAAGGGAGAGTGTGTAATAGCTCTACCAGGAAGAGGTTCTGGCATTCACCTTGAACTCCTGAATGCATCTGCCTGATCCTAATGACAGCAAGAACCCAGCACCTGTCTCACGCCCTTTGACAAGACTTTGTAAAGTGCAAGGAAGCAGAAGCATATGGGAAAAAAGCTGTAGAACAAAACTCAGCCTTGATTTCCATCAAGTCAGGCAAGAGGAGATGGATGGAAAATGAAATTAAGATCACCTGCAGAGATGGGAGCAAACATTTATTAGGCACACTCACCTCCACAGCCTCACTCTGCCATCCCATAAAGGCAGGACAACAAAGAATTATGACTCCCTGTGACTGCACATCTGTCTCATCTGCTGGTGATTCCCACAAGAGGCAACATGTGCCTGAAAAAGAGATCACAGCTGGACCCTAAATCATTTCAAACCGACTCTATTGCACAAGGCAGCACCTGCTATTCCATCTCCCATATGCAAGGAGTTACACTGACACCTGCCAAATCCGTGCTGAAAACTGTCAGGCACATTTCAAATGCAGGTAACTCGTGTAGGAAGAAATGTCTGTGCCATAACCATGAAATGCACAAGGTTTCCTCAAACTTGCCAGCTCGTATGTGGATAGTTCAGATACTGAAACCCAAAGCACTTGCCTGTGATGGTAGGAATTACTGCAAGACAACAGATCTCATCAGTATAAAACAAAAGTGTCAGACTAATTCTACGCAGTTCAACATTCTCCAAGAAAAAAAAATGGCTAAAGGAAAAACAAAACTCACCTGAAAAAGAAAAATTCTCATGGCACAAACTCATAGCCACTAAAGTGAGGGTTTGCCTTGAAACAAGATGCACTGGGTTTAATCAACTGAATCTTCTCACCTGGGAGAAAGAGTCTGACCACGATAAATTACTTTCATGAATGCAGATCACCCTGGTCCTTCACAGCAAATCTTCAGCATTTATCTTCATTCTAGTAAAGAACTGCACCTATGGGTCATTTTACAATTCAAGTGTTTGCATAAACCTGTTGCATGTCAGCGCGCACATTCCCCAGGAGATTCACCAAGACAAAGTCATTCTTTCTGCCAGCTAGTGACAGGGACAGCCATCAGGTCAGGCTCCCTCAGGAAATATTTACACAGCTGTATCCTGCCACCCCTCTGGAAACGACACCCCCCTTGGAGGGAGCTGAGAGGTCACACCCCAGTCATGGCTGAGGGCCCTTTCTCCATGCCCTGTCTGCTGGCAGGAGCATGGAACCAGAAGCGCAGACTGCAGCCAGGCAGATCAGCCCTGTGGAACAGGAATAGAGGGGCCAGGAATGAGAACGACATCAGTTCAGGTTTCAGAATCAAGCCAGAAACCTGGGACGTGGCCCCTGAACTGCGGTTCTGTACTATCAGTGACCGTGCAAGGCTGACCCACAGCTGTGGGCCCTCCTGTCTCATCAGCTGGCAGCAGCTCATCTCCAGATGGGCCGGGACACTTCCACACATGCCAAGAGTGGGTGCCAGTCCCACACCGACACCTGCACTCTCGGGATTTAACCCTCTACAGAGGCAAGAGGGCAGCATTCAGCTGTCACGGCAGAACAACTATTTGGCATCTCCTCCTAGGAAAAGGCAGCAGATCAAACACTGCAGCTCCCAACTCCAGACGAGCATCTGTGCTCAGACAGGAGCTGTCCTTGGATCAGAGGGGCGACTTCGGCCAGAGCCACGCGAGCCTGATCCACCCAGAGATATTGTACTGCTGCAGGACCTCGTGCGTGCAGCACACAGGCCTCTCGCTGCCCGAGCAGAGCAGGGAGAGAGGAGAGAGTCGTCCGAATGATGCCTCAGCCAAAGTCTCAGACAGCAATGGATTGTCACTGCCTGTGTACAAACCCACACCACACTGACTTCAGCTGTGCTCACCACCAGAACAACCAGCATAAAGTGTTTTATTGCTGCGCTCACTCCTTATTCATCAGCTGGACTACGATATGTGGTTTCCCTGGTTTGCAATACTCTATGATCATAGTGTTGCCATATTTTGTCAGTGCTCTGTGCATCTTGTTTAAACCACAGGCTGTGGATCTTATCTTATTTAAGCGAGGTTTCTTATTCTGTGCTTCTTGCTCCCAGGGAGGCTGCACAGGAGTAATGGTGGGGGCTGGAGGAACAGATGGGGCCTGCTGTGATTCTTTGTAAATATGAACTGAACTTGTCCTAATGTACTTGAATGAAGCCAGACTGACTGCCTGATGTCTGACAAAAATAGCACAAGTCAAGGCACTTGTAGCTGGCTTTTTCAGGCAGTCTTCATAGGGAGCTTTTGATATTGATTGATTTCTGGAAGGCAAGACAGCACTGGGGAAAGGAAACTGCAGCCTGGCTAAATGATTTCTTCACTGTAGGCAGTGTCCAGGGCACCTGCTAACCGGGTCCTTACTGCCGTTTATGAACACAGAAAATGAGTTATCTGTAAGGAAAGTTTCAGTAGAAGTAAGGCTGAATTTGCACCTCTGATTCTGATGCAAACAAGAGATTACTGGGCAGTGCCTACATCTCAAATGCACGCCTGTGTTTTAATGCAGGCTGTCAAGGTCTTTTCAGGGGTACTTCTGAACTGCAGGTTGTGTGCCTGACTGGTGCTGAGTCCTGGGATGAGTCAGCTCCTGGTGATAGTTTTAGCTCAGAGGATGTGATAGGCTGGAAACCATTTTGTTGTGGACCCCAGATGTCGGAGGTGTGGATATGTTGCTGATGGCCCCCTGGCCCGGAGATGTGGGAAGTTTTGCCAACAGTCTGCTAAGGATTTTGTTTTCTGCTGGAACAGGTTTCCAGATGGCTTTAACAAACGATTGCCTTTCTGCTTGCTGTGGCTATCTGCAGAAGGGCCCTCCTGTTTGTTTGGATTTAACCAGTGTAAGGGCTTTGCAGGAGGACTGGCTGAAACAGCCTTCTCTCTATGGAGATCACTAGCATTTGTGTAGAAAAGCAGAGGTTCGGTCAGTAAAGCTCACAGTGTAGTATTGTGCTCAGACCATGATCTGTCTCCTGGAGATGCTGTTCAGCTGGATTCATATTCCAACTAAATCTTTTCAAGTCCTACAGAACAGAGTCCCATGGGCTCATGATGTAGTCAGAGTGCTCAAGTGGCAATGTGTGATTTGCCATTGCTTTGCCAAGGCAAAGCCCATTTCAAGATAACAGCCCCACAAAAAGCCCAGGACTGTGTTGTGGTAAGGTATTGGCTGTCTTTTTCTACCTGCCAATCCACAGACATGTGGCGCTCAGATCACAGCTAACCCTTGCAGGAGGTTAAAACCTTTGCGGGAACAAAAGCACAAACGCCAATATGGTCGTTGCTATTTGCTCGATTTATTAAGTGCAATTGCTTTATATACGCCTTTCTGCACATCGCGAGGTCTTTAGTTCTCTGTTCTCTCTGTGCATTGTGAGATCTTTCATGCGCCTCTATTCTTCCTGTACATCGAGAGATCTTCCGAGCGCCTCTCCCTACACTTCCCCCTCCCCAGGCTTTACCAACCATGTGTCAGAGTTGTATAAGGCCGATGCCTCCCAGATCTCCCCTTTCTTTGTTTTGCAGCGGCACCTGCAAGACTTGTTTGAGAGCTGTATCAATTAAAGGTTAGACAAACTTCAAAAACACAGCATACTTAGAATAGTTCCACAGAAGGCTAAAAGAAGACAGCAGTTATAATTACTAGTTAAAAGGTAACCTGATTTCACTACTTATAATTAAGGGATATGACTAAATACTACAAAAATAAACAGTAAGGAAAATACAGAGTAGCACACTTAATTAATAGGAGTACTAACATTCAGATCAGCAATTGCTAGGGAACCCTGGATGCAGCGAGAATTCAGAGTGCCCTTCCTCACAAACTGGAAACCCTACGCGATGTGTCCGTCCGTAGGTGAGGCATCCAAAGTCGCTGCAAGCAGGTCCGGCCTCTAAATCAACAGGCCAAAATAACTGGCAACTTTCTTTGAGCGAAAACATCTGATTTCATCCTCCTGTTGGGTTCCACCCGGAGCCTGGCCAGTACTCCAGGGGGAAAACCAAGGGAGTTTCTAATAAGGTTAAACATTTGAGTTCTTAATTCTTAATATTGCTAAACAAAGAAAGTTGAATACACACATTCTTACAGCATTTCATCCTTATTAATAACTGCATTTCATCTAAACTACATCTTTCACTAGTGACTAGTAAGCCTAAATATTTCATTAAGGCAACTGTAGTGTAGTTTGTTCTGTTGCAGTAGAAAACATTACCCAGACATTCTGCTTAAATGATCAGTTGAAGAGATTGCAAACAGCTGGTACAGGGGGACCCACAGCTGGATCCTGAGTGCTGGCTGCCTCTCACCCTCAGGTGTGGTGGCACACACCTTGCCAGTAATCACCAGGGACTGTGACCTGTGAACATACAAGCATAACCTCTTCCCCAGGTTATTAAAAGAAAATGGTTCTATTTGTACCACACCCCTCCACCATCCACTAATTTGACCTTGCCAAATGGTTGTGGGGTTGCCGCCAGAATTAATATTTTGGGCAGTGGTGTTGACCTGTGAAAAGGTCATCTTTGCCCAACTATCTTTTGATACCAGTTCAATAAACTCTTATGGATTAAAGTATGGAACACTTAATAGACATGTTTGGAACGGATCAGATGGCGTTGACATAGATAGACAAAAGGGTTCTTTTCCCGTCTCATTTGCTATAGTTACCCATATGTTAGGTCTGGGCGAGATGGTTCGTTTAGTGAAAGATCCAAGTTGCCAAAGGCCACAGAAAATCTACAAAAACTTTTAAGAAGAAGTGGTTGTTTCAGGTTTTACACATCGTGCAGGTATCCATTTAATTAAACCATCCTTTTCCACTGCTGCATCCCCACGCCCAAACACTCTCAGCGACCAGCCCAATTCCCATGCCGTCGCTCCCGGTTCCTTGACCTGAACTAAAGAATAGGGTTTTTTCGCCTGGGTTGGCATAAAGTGTTTCCACAGGGGAGGTGTGGACTCATCGCCTCTACAAAATGATTTAAAGCATAAAGGGCGCGGGACAAAAGAGTCTGCTGCCGGTCTATGGGTATTGTCCCCTTATGACCTTCCCCCTCCCCAAGCTGTTGTAGTTTGGCTTTTAGGGTGCGATGCGCACGTTCCACTATTGCTTGTCCTTGACTGTTGTAGGGCAGGCCGTGTACTAATTTGATGTCCCATAATGCACACCATTCTTTAGTACGTTTAGCGATGAAACAAGGGCCGTTATCTG
>NW_027437909.1:0-75038 GCF_965140245.1 Athene noctua | reverse complement strand
CGTACACGTTTTCGGCCGAAAACGCGTTTTCCGGCGAAAACGCACACCACGGCTCTTTCTGAGAAAAAGCAAGCACGGAGGACGAGAACCGCTTTTGCCCTGCGTAGCGTTCCGGGCAGCGGGTAGAACCAGGCAGAGAATTCCCGGCTAGCAGCTTCCCTGTGGCGGGGAAGTGCAAACGTACACGTTTTCGGCCGAAAACGCGTTTTCCGGCGAAAACGCACACCACGGCTCTTTCTGAGAAAAAGCAAGCACGGAGGACGAGAACCGCTTTTGCCCTGCGTAGCGTTCCGGGCAGCGGGTAGAACCAGGCAGAGAATTCCCGGCTAGCAGCTTCCCTGTGGCGGGGAAGTGCAAACGTACACGTTTTCGGCCGAAAACGCGTTTTCCGGCGAAAACGCACACCACGGCTCTTTCTGAGAAAAAGCAAGCACGGAGGACGAGAACCGCTTTTGCCCTGCGTAGCGTTCCGGGCAGCGGGTAGAACCAGGCAGAGAATTCCCGGCTAGCAGCTTCCCTGTGGCGGGGAAGTGCAAACGTACACGTTTTCGGCCGAAAACGCGTTTTCCGGCGAAAACGCACACCACGGCTCTTTCTGAGAAAAAGCAAGCACGGAGGACGAGAACCGCTTTTGCCCTGCGTAGCGTTCCGGGCAGCGGGTAGAACCAGGCAGAGAATTCCCGGCTAGCAGCTTCCCTGTGGCGGGGAAGTGCAAACGTACACGTTTTCGGCCGAAAACGCGTTTTCCGGCGAAAACGCACACCACGGCTCTTTCTGAGAAAAAGCAAGCACGGAGGACGAGAACCGCTTTTGCCCTGCGTAGCGTTCCGGGCAGCGGGTAGAACCAGGCAGAGAATTCCCGGCTAGCAGCTTCCCTGTGGCGGGGAAGTGCAAACGTACACGTTTTCGGCCGAAAACGCGTTTTCCGGCGAAAACGCACACCACGGCTATTTCTGAGAAAAAGCAAGCACGGAGGACGAGAACCGCTTTTGCCCTGCGTAGCGTTCCGGGCAGCGGGTAGAACCAGGCAGAGAATTCCGGGCTAGCAGCTTCCCTGTGGCGGGGAAGTGCAAACGTACACGTTTTCAGCCGAAAACGCGTTTTCCGGCGAAAACGCACACCACGGCTCTTTCTGAGAAAAAGCAAGCACGGAGGACGAGAACCGCTTTTGCCCTGCGTAGCGTTCCGGGCAGCGGGTAGAACCAGGCAGAGAATTCCCGGCTAGCAGCTTCCCTGTGGCGGGGAAGTGCAAACGTACACGTTTTCGGCCGAAAACGCGTTTTCCGGCGAAATCGCACACCACGGCTCTTTCTGAGAAAAAGCAAGCACGGAGGACGAGAACCGCTTTTGCCCTGCGTAGCGTTCCGGGCAGCGGGTAGAACCAGGCAGAGAATTCCCGGCTAGCAGCTTCCCTGTGGCGGGGAAGTGCAAACGTACACGTTTTCGGCCGAAAACGCGTTTTCCGGCGAAAACGCACACCACGGCTCTTTCTGAGAAAAAGCAAGCACGGAGGACGAGAACCGCTTTTGCCCTGCGTAGCGTTCCGGGCAGCGGGTAGAACCAGGCAGAGAATTCCCGGCTAGCAGCTTCCCTGTGGCGGGGAAGTGCAAACGTACACGTTTTCGGCCGAAAACGCGTTTTCCGGCGAAAACGCACACCACGGCTCTTTCTGAGAAAAAGCAAGCACGGAGGACGAGAACCGCTTTTGCCCTGCGTAGCGTTCCGGGCAGCGGGTAGAACCAGGCAGAGAATTCCCGGCTAGCAGCTTCCCTGTGGCGGGGAAGTGCAAACGTACACGTTTTCGGCCGAAAACGCGTTTTCCGGCGAAAACGCACACCACGGCTCTTTCTGAGAAAAAGCAAGCACGGAGGACGAGAACCGCTTTTGCCCTGCGTAGCGTTCCGGGCAGCGGGTAGAACCAGGCAGAGAATTCCCGGCTAGCAGCTTCCCTGTGGCGGGGAAGTGCAAACGTACACGTTTTCGGCCGAAAACGCGTTTTCCGGCGAAAACGCACACCACGGCTCTTTCTGAGAAAAAGCAAGCACGGAGGACGAGAACCGCTTTTGCCCTGCGTAGCGTTCCGGGCAGCGGGTAGAACCAGGCAGAGAATTCCCGGCTAGCAGCTTCCCTGTGGCGGGGAAGTGCAAACGTACACGTTTTCGGCCGAAAACGCGTTTTCCGGCGAAAACGCACACCACGGCTCTTTCTGAGAAAAAGCAAGCACGGAGGACGAGAACCGCTTTTGCCCTGCGTAGCGTTCCGGGCAGCGGGTAGAACCAGGCAGAGAATTCCCGGCTAGCAGCTTCCCTGTGGCGGGGAAGTGCAAACGTACACGTTTTCGGCCGAAAACGCGTTTTCCGGCGAAAACGCACACCACGGCTCTTTCTGAGAAAAAGCAAGCACGGAGGACGAGAACCGCTTTTGCCCTGCGTAGCGTTCCGGGCAGCGGGTAGAACCAGGCAGAGAATTCCCGGCTAGCAGCTTCCCTGTGGCGGGGAAGTGCAAACGTACACGTTTTCGGCCGAAAACGCGTTTTCCGGCGAAAACGCACACCACGGCTCTTTCTGAGAAAAAGCAAGCACGGAGGACGAGAACCGCTTTTGCCCTGCGTAGCGTTCCGGGCAGCGGGTAGAACCAGGCAGAGAATTCCCGGCTAGCAGCTTCCCTGTGGCGGGGAAGTGCAAACGTACACGTTTTCGGCCGAAAACGCGTTTTCCGGCGAAAACGCACACCACGGCTCTTTCTGAGAAAAAGCAAGCACGGAGGACGAGAACCGCTTTTGCCCTGCGTAGCGTTCCGGGCAGCGGGTAGAACCAGGCAGAGAATTCCCGGCTAGCAGCTTCCCTGTGGCGGGGAAGTGCAAACGTACACGTTTTCGGCCGAAAACGCGTTTTCCGGCGAAAACGCACACCACGGCTCTTTCTGAGAAAAAGCAAGCACGGAGGACGAGAACCGCTTTTGCCCTGCGTAGCGTTCCGGGCAGCGGGTAGAACCAGGCAGAGAATTCCCGGCTAGCAGCTTCCCTGTGGCGGGGAAGTGCAAACGTACACGTTTTCGGCCGAAAACGCGTTTTCCGGCGAAAACGCACACCACGGCTCTTTCTGAGAAAAAGCAAGCACGGAGGACGAGAACCGCTTTTGCCCTGCGTAGCGTTCCGGGCAGCGGGTAGAACCAGGCAGAGAATTCCCGGCTAGCAGCTTCCCTGTGGCGGGGAAGTGCAAACGTACACGTTTTCGGCCGAAAACGCGTTTTCCGGCGAAAACGCACACCACGGCTCTTTCTGAGAAAAAGCAAGCACGGAGGACGAGAACCGCTTTTGCCCTGCGTAGCGTTCCGGGCAGCGGGTAGAACCAGGCAGAGAATTCCCGGCTAGCAGCTTCCCTGTGGCGGGGAAGTGCAAACGTACACGTTTTCGGCCGAAAACGCGTTTTCCGGCGAAAACGCACACCACGGCTCTTTCTGAGAAAAAGCAAGCACGGAGGACGAGAACCGCTTTTGCCCTGCGTAGCGTTCCGGGCAGCGGGTAGAACCAGGCAGAGAATTCCCGGCTAGCAGCTTCCCTGTGGCGGGGAAGTGCAAACGTACACGTTTTCGGCCGAAAACGCGTTTTCCGGCGAAAACGCACACCACGGCTCTTTCTGAGAAAAAGCAAGCACGGAGGACGAGAACCGCTTTTGCCCTGCGTAGCGTTCCGGGCAGCGGGTAGAACCAGGCAGAGAATTCCCGGCTAGCAGCTTCCCTGTGGCGGGGAAGTGCAAACGTACACGTTTTCGGCCGAAAACGCGTTTTCCGGCGAAAACGCACACCACGGCTCTTTCTGAGAAAAAGCAAGCACGGAGGACGAGAACCGCTTTTGCCCTGCGTAGCGTTCCGGGCAGCGGGTAGAACCAGGCAGAGAATTCCCGGCTAGCAGCTTCCCTGTGGCGGGGAAGTGCAAACGTACACGTTTTCGGCCGAAAACGCGTTTTCCGGCGAAAACGCACACCACGGCTCTTTCTGAGAAAAAGCAAGCACGGAGGACGAGAACCGCTTTTGCCCTGCGTAGCGTTCCGGGCAGCGGGTAGAACCAGGCAGAGAATTCCCGGCTAGCAGCTTCCCTGTGGCGGGGAAGTGCAAACGTACACGTTTTCGGCCGAAAACGCGTTTTCCGGCGAAAACGCACACCACGGCTCTTTCTGAGAAAAAGCAAGCACGGAGGACGAGAACCGCTTTTGCCCTGCGTAGCGTTCCGGGCAGCGGGTAGAACCAGGCAGAGAATTCCCGGCTAGCAGCTTCCCTGTGGCGGGGAAGTGCAAACGTACACGTTTTCGGCCGAAAACGCGTTTTCCGGCGAAAACGCACACCACGGCTCTTTCTGAGAAAAAGCAAGCACGGAGGACGAGAACCGCTTTTGCCCTGCGTAGCGTTCCGGGCAGCGGGTAGAACCAGGCAGAGAATTCCCGGCTAGCAGCTTCCCTGTGGCGGGGAAGTGCAAACGTACACGTTTTCGGCCGAAAACGCGTTTTCCGGCGAAAACGCACACCACGGCTATTTCTGAGAAAAAGCAAGCACGGAGGACGAGAACCGCTTTTGCCCTGCGTAGCGTTCCGGGCAGCGGGTAGAACCAGGCAGAGAATTCCCGGCTAGCAGCTTCCCTGTGGCGGGGAAGTGCAAACGTACACGTTTTCGGCCGAAAACGCGTTTTCCGGCGAAAACGCACACCACGGCTCTTTCTGAGAAAAAGCAAGCACGGAGGACGAGAACCGCTTTTGCCCTGCGTAGCGTTCCGGGCAGCGGGTAGAACCAGGCAGAGAATTCCCGGCTAGCAGCTTCCCTGTGGCGGGGAAGTGCAAACGTACACGTTTTCGGCCGAAAACGCGTTTTCCGGCGAAAACGCACACCACGGCTCTTTCTGAGAAAAAGCAAGCACGGAGGACGAGAACCGCTTTTGCCCTGCGTAGCGTTCCGGGCAGCGGGTAGAACCAGGCAGAGAATTCCCGGCTAGCAGCTTCCCTGTGGCGGGGAAGTGCAAACGTACACGTTTTCGGCCGAAAACGCGTTTTCCGGCGAAAACGCACACCACGGCTCTTTCTGAGAAAAAGCAAGCACGGAGGACGAGAACCGCTTTTGCCCTGCGTAGCGTTCCGGGCAGCGGGTAGAACCAGGCAGAGAATTCCCGGCTAGCAGCTTCCCTGTGGCGGGGAAGTGCAAACGTACACGTTTTCGGCCGAAAACGCGTTTTCCGGCGAAAACGCACACCACGGCTCTTTCTGAGAAAAAGCAAGCACGGAGGACGAGAACCGCTTTTGCCCTGCGTAGCGTTCCGGGCAGCGGGTAGAACCAGGCAGAGAATTCCCGGCTAGCAGCTTCCCTGTGGCGGAAGTGCAAACGTACACGTTTTCGGCCGAAAACGCGTTTTCCGGCGAAATCGCACACCACGGCTCTTTCTGAGAAAAAGCAAGCACGGAGGACGAGAACCGCTTTTGCCCTGCGTAGCGTTCCGGGCAGCGGGTAGAACCAGGCAGAGAATTCCCGGCTAGCAGCTTCCCTGTGGCGGGGAAGTGCAAACGTACACGTTTTCGGCCGAAAACGCGTTTTCCGGCGAAAACGCACACCACGGCTCTTTCTGAGAAAAAGCAAGCACGGAGGACGAGAACCGCTTTTGCCCTGCGTAGCGTTCCGGGCAGCGGGTAGAACCAGGCAGAGAATTCCCGGCTAGCAGCTTCCCTGTGGCGGGGAAGTGCAAACGTACACGTTTTCGGCCGAAAACGCGTTTTCCGGCGAAAACGCACACCACGGCTCTTTCTGAGAAAAAGCAAGCACGGAGGACGAGAACCGCTTTTGCCCTGCGTAGCGTTCCGGGCAGCGGGTAGAACCAGGCAGAGAATTCCCGGCTAGCAGCTTCCCTGTGGCGGGGAAGT
The DNA here is from genome assembly GCF_965140245.1 of Athene noctua. Lineage (NCBI taxonomy): Eukaryota > Metazoa > Chordata > Aves > Strigiformes > Strigidae > Athene > Athene noctua. Next base: position 69,138 of record NW_027437909.1, on the reverse strand, counting down.
GCAAACGTACACGTTTTCGGCCGAAAACGCGTTTTCCGGCGAAAACGCACACCACGGCTCTTTCTGAGAAAAAGCAAGCACGGAGGACGAGAACCGCTTTTGCCCTGCGTAGCGTTCCGGGCAGCGGGTAGAACCAGGCAGAGAATTCCCGGCTAGCAGCTTCCCTGTGGCGGGGAAGTGCAAACGTACACGTTTTCGGCCGAAAACGCGTTTTCCGGCGAAAACGCACACCACGGCTCTTTCTGAGAAAAAGCAAGCACGGAGGACGAGAACCGCTTTTGCCCTGCGTAGCGTTCCGGGCAGCGGGTAGAACCAGGCAGAGAATTCCCGGCTAGCAGCTTCCCTGTGGCGGGGAAGTGCAAACGTACACGTTTTCGGCCGAAAACGCGTTTTCCGGCGAAAACGCACACCACGGCTCTTTCTGAGAAAAAGCAAGCACGGAGGACGAGAACCGCTTTTGCCCTGCGTAGCGTTCCGGGCAGCGGGTAGAACCAGGCAGAGAATTCCCGGCTAGCAGCTTCCCTGTGGCGGGGAAGTGCAAACGTACACGTTTTCGGCCGAAAACGCGTTTTCCGGCGAAAACGCACACCACGGCTCTTTCTGAGAAAAAGCAAGCACGGAGGACGAGAACCGCTTTTGCCCTGCGTAGCGTTCCGGGCAGCGGGTAGAACCAGGCAGAGAATTCCCGGCTAGCAGCTTCCCTGTGGCGGGGAAGTGCAAACGTACACGTTTTCGGCCGAAAACGCGTTTTCCGGCGAAAACGCACACCACGGCTCTTTCTGAGAAAAAGCAAGCACGGAGGACGAGAACCGCTTTTGCCCTGCGTAGCGTTCCGGGCAGCGGGTAGAACCAGGCAGAGAATTCCCGGCTAGCAGCTTCCCTGTGGCGGGGAAGTGCAAACGTACACGTTTTCGGCCGAAAACGCGTTTTCCGGCGAAATCGCACACCACGGCTCTTTCTGAGAAAAAGCAAGCACGGAGGACGAGAACCGCTTTTGCCCTGCGTAGCGTTCCGGGCAGCGGGTAGAACCAGGCAGAGAATTCCCGGCTAGCAGCTTCCCTGTGGCGGGGAAGTGCAAACGTACACGTTTTCGGCCGAAAACGCGTTTTCCGGCGAAAACGCACACCACGGCTCTTTCTGAGAAAAAGCAAGCACGGAGGACGAGAACCGCTTTTGCCCTGCGTAGCGTTCCGGGCAGCGGGTAGAACCAGGCAGAGAATTCCCGGCTAGCAGCTTCCCTGTGGCGGGGAAGTGCAAACGTACACGTTTTCGGCCGAAAACGCGTTTTCCCGGCGAAAACGCACACCACGGCTCTTTCTGAGAAAAAGCAAGCACGGAGGACGAGAACCGCTTTTGCCCTGCGTAGCGTTCCGGGCAGCGGGTAGAACCAGGCAGAGAATTCCCGGCTAGCAGCTTCCCTGTGGCGGGGAAGTGCAAACGTACACGTTTTCGGCCGAAAACGCGTTTTCCCGGCGAAAACGCACACCACGGCTCTTTCTGAGAAAAAGCAAGCACGGAGGACGAGAACCGCTTTTGCCCTGCGTAGCGTTCCGGGCAGCGGGTAGAACCAGGCAGAGAATTCCCGGCTAGCAGCTTCCCTGTGGCGGGGAAGTGCAAACGTACACGTTTTCGGCCGAAAACACGTTTTCCGGCGAAAACGCACACCACGGCTCTTTCTGAGAAAAAGCAAGCACGGAGGACGAGAACCGCTTTTGCCCTGCGTAGCGTTCCGGGCAGCGGGTAGAACCAGGCAGAGAATTCCCGGCAGCAGCTTCCCTGTGGCGGGGAAGTGCAAACGTACACGTTTTCGGCCGAAAACACGTTTTCCGGCGAAAACGCACACCACGGCTCTTTCTGAGAAAAAGCAAGCACGGAGGACGAGAACCGCTTTTGCCCTGCGTAGCGTTCCGGGCAGCGGGTAGAACCAGGCAGAGAATTCCCGGCTAGCAGCTTCCCTGTGGCGGGGAAGTGCAAACGTACACGTTTTCGGCCGAAAACGCGTTTTCCGGCGAAATCGCACACCACGGCTCTTTCTGAGAAAAAGCAAGCACGGAGGACGAGAACCGCTTTTGCCCTGCGTAGCGTTCCGGGCAGCGGGTAGAACCAGGCAGAGAATTCCCGGCTAGCAGCTTCCCTGTGGCGGGGAAGTGCAAACGTACACGTTTTCGGCCGAAAACGCGTTTTCCGGCGAAATCGCACACCACGGCTCTTTCTGAGAAAAAGCAAGCACGGAAGACGAGAACCGCTTTTGCCCTGCGTAGCGTTCCGGGCAGCGGGTAGAACCAGGCAGAGAATTCCCGGCTAGCAGCTTCCCTGTGGCGGGGAAGTGCAAACGTACACGTTTTCGGCCGAAAACGCGTTTTCCGGCGAAAACGCACACCACGGCTCTTTCTGAGAAAAAGCAAGCACGGAGGACCTGAACCGCTTTTGCCCTGCGTAGCGTTCCGGGCAGCGGGTAGAACCAGGCAGAGAATTCCCGGCTAGCAGCTTCCCTGTGGCGGGGAAGTGCAAACGTACACGTTTTCGGCCGAAAACGCGTTTTCCGGCGAAAACGCACACCACGGCTCTTTCTGAGAAAAAGCAAGCACGGAGGACGAGAACCGCTTTTGCCCTGCGTAGCGTTCCGGGCAGCGGGTAGAACCAGGCAGAGAATTCCCGGCTAGCAGCTTCCCTGTGGCGGGGAAGTGCAAACGTACACGTTTTCGGCCGAAAACGCGTTTTCCGGCGAAAACGCACACCACGGCTCTTTCTGAGAAAAAGCAAGCACGGAGGACGAGAACCGCTTTTGCCCTGCGTAGCGTTCCGGGCAGCGGGTAGAACCAGGCAGAGAATTCCCGGCTAGCAGCTTCCCTGTGGCGGGGAAGTGCAAACGTACACGTTTTCGGCCGAAAACGCGTTTTCCGGCGAAAACGCACACCACGGCTCTTTCTGAGAAAAAGCAAGCACGGAGGACGAGAACCGCTTTTGCCCTGCGTAGCGTTCCGGGCAGCGGGTAGAACCAGGCAGAGAATTCCCGGCTAGCAGCTTCCCTGTGGCGGGGAAGTGCAAACGTACACGTTTTCGGCCGAAAACGCGTTTTCCGGCGAAAACGCACACCACGGCTCTTTCTGAGAAAAAGCAAGCACGGAGGACGAGAACCGCTTTTGCCCTGCGTAGCGTTCCGGGCAGCGGGTAGAACCAGGCAGAGAATTCCCGGCTAGCAGCTTCCCTGTGGCGGGGAAGTGCAAACGTACACGTTTTCGGCCGAAAACGCGTTTTCCGGCGAAAACGCACACCACGGCTCTTTCTGAGAAAAAGCAAGCACGGAGGACGAGAACCGCTTTTGCCCTGCGTAGCGTTCCGGGCAGCGGGTAGAACCAGGCAGAGAATTCCCGGCTAGCAGCTTCCCTGTGGCGGGGAAGTGCAAACGTACACGTTTTCGGCCGAAAACGCGTTTTCCGGCGAAAACGCACACCACGGCTCTTTCTGAGAAAAAGCAAGCACGGAGGACGAGAACCGCTTTTGCCCTGCGTAGCGTTCCGGGCAGCGGGTAGAACCAGGCAGAGAATTCCCGGCTAGCAGCTTCCCTGTGGCGGGGAAGTGCAAACGTACACGTTTTCGGCCGAAAACGCGTTTTCCGGCGAAAACGCACACCACGGCTCTTTCTGAGAAAAAGCAAGCACGGAGGACGAGAACCGCTTTTGCCCTGCGTAGCGTTCCGGGCAGCGGGTAGAACCAGGCAGAGAATTCCCGGCTAGCAGCTTCCCTGTGGCGGGGAAGTGCAAACGTACACGTTTTCGGCCGAAAACGCGTTTTCCGGCGAAAACGCACACCACGGCTCTTTCTGAGAAAAAGCAAGCACGGAGGACGAGAACCGCTTTTGCCCTGCGTAGCGTTCCGGGCAGCGGGTAGAACCAGGCAGAGAATTCCCGGCTAGCAGCTTCCCTGTGGCGGGGAAGTGCAAACGTACACGTTTTCGGCCGAAAACGCGTTTTCCGGCGAAAACGCACACCACGGCTCTTTCTGAGAAAAAGCAAGCACGGAGGACGAGAACCGCTTTTGCCCTGCGTAGCGTTCCGGGCAGCGGGTAGAACCAGGCAGAGAATTCCCGGCTAGCAGCTTCCCTGTGGCGGGGAAGTGCAAACGTACACGTTTTCGGCCGAAAACGCGTTTTCCGGCGAAAACGCACACCACGGCTCTTTCTGAGAAAAAGCAAGCACGGAGGACGAGAACCGCTTTTGCCCTGCGTAGCGTTCCGGGCAGCGGGTAGAACCAGGCAGAGAATTCCCGGCTAGCAGCTTCCCTGTGGCGGGGAAGTGCAAACGTACACGTTTTCGGCCGAAAACGCGTTTTCCGGCGAAAACGCACACCACGGCTCTTTCTGAGAAAAAGCAAGCACGGAGGACGAGAACCGCTTTTGCCCTGCGTAGCGTTCCGGGCAGCGGGTAGAACCAGGCAGAGAATTCCCGGCTAGCAGCTTCCCTGTGGCGGGGAAGTGCAAACGTACACGTTTTCGGCCGAAAACGCGTTTTCCGGCGAAAACGCACACCACGGCTCTTTCTGAGAAAAAGCAAGCACGGAGGACGAGAACCGCTTTTGCCCTGCGTAGCGTTCCGGGCAGCGGGTAGAACCAGGCAGAGAATTCCCGGCTAGCAGCTTCCCTGTGGCGGGGAAGTGCAAACGTACACGTTTTCGGCCGAAAACGCGTTTTCCGGCGAAAACGCACACCACGGCTCTTTCTGAGAAAAAGCAAGCACGGAGGACGAGAACCGCTTTTGCCCTGCGTAGCGTTCCGGGCAGCGGGTAGAACCAGGCAGAGAATTCCCGGCTAGCAGCTTCCCTGTGGCGGGGAAGTGCAAACGTACACGTTTTCGGCCGAAAACGCGTTTTCCGGCGAAAACGCACACCACGGCTCTTTCTGAGAAAAAGCAAGCACGGAGGACGAGAACCGCTTTTGCCCTGCGTAGCGTTCCGGGCAGCGGGTAGAACCAGGCAGAGAATTCCCGGCTAGCAGCTTCCCTGTGGCGGGGAAGTGCAAACGTACACGTTTTCGGCCGAAAACGCGTTTTCCGGCGAAAACGCACACCACGGCTCTTTCTGAGAAAAAGCAAGCACGGAGGACGAGAACCGCTTTTGCCCTGCGTAGCGTTCCGGGCAGCGGGTAGAACCAGGCAGAGAATTCCCGGCTAGCAGCTTCCCTGTGGCGGGGAAGTGCAAACGTACACGTTTTCGGCCGAAAACGCGTTTTCCGGCGAAAACGCACACCACGGCTCTTTCTGAGAAAAAGCAAGCACGGAGGACGAGAACCGCTTTTGCCCTGCGTAGCGTTCCGGGCAGCGGGTAGAACCAGGCAGAGAATTCCCGGCTAGCAGCTTCCCTGTGGCGGGGAAGTGCAAACGTACACGTTTTCGGCCGAAAACGCGTTTTCCGGCGAAAACGCACACCACGGCTCTTTCTGAGAAAAAGCAAGCACGGAGGACGAGAACCGCTTTTGCCCTGCGTAGCGTTCCGGGCAGCGGGTAGAACCAGGCAGAGAATTCCCGGCTAGCAGCTTCCCTGTGGCGGGGAAGTGCAAACGTACACGTTTTCGGCCGAAAACGCGTTTTCCGGCGAAAACGCACACCACGGCTCTTTCTGAGAAAAAGCAAGCACGGAGGACGAGAACCGCTTTTGCCCTGCGTAGCGTTCCGGGCAGCGGGTAGAACCAGGCAGAGAATTCCCGGCTAGCAGCTTCCCTGTGGCGGGGAAGTGCAAACGTACACGTTTTCGGCCGAAAACGCGTTTTCCGGCGAAAACGCACACCACGGCTCTTTCTGAGAAAAAGCAAGCACGGAGGACGAGAACCGCTTTTGCCCTGCGTAGCGTTCCGGGCAGCGGGTAGAACCAGGCAGAGAATTCCCGGCTAGCAGCTTCCCTGTGGCAGGGAAGTGCAAACGTACACGTTTTCGGCCGAAAACGCGTTTTCCGGCGAAATCGCACACCACGGCTCTTTCTGAGAAAAAGCAAGCACGGAGGACGAGAACCGCTTTTGCCCTGCGTAGCGTTCCGGGCAGCGGGTAGAACCAGGCAGAGAATTCCCGGCTAGCAGCTTCCCTGTGGCGGGGAAGTGCAAACGTACACGTTTTCGGCCGAAAACGCGTTTTCCGGCGAAAACGCACACCACGGCTCTTTCTGAGAAAAAGCAAGCACGGAGGACGAGAACCGCTTTTGCCCTGCGTAGCGTTCCGGGCAGCGGGTAGAACCAGGCAGAGAATTCCCGGCTAGCAGCTTCCCTGTGGCGGGGAAGTGCAAACGTACACGTTTTCGGCCGAAAACGCGTTTTCCGGCGAAAACGCACACCACGGCTCTTTCTGAGAAAAAGCAAGCACGGAGGACGAGAACCGCTTTTGCCCTGCGTAGCGTTCCGGGCAGCGGGTAGAACCAGGCAGAGAATTCCCGGCTAGCAGCTTCCCTGTGGCGGGGAAGTGCAAACGTACACGTTTTCGGCCGAAAACGCGTTTTCCGGCGAAAACGCACACCACGGCTCTTTCTGAGAAAAAGCAAGCACGGAGGACGAGAACCGCTTTTGCCCTGCGTAGCGTTCCGGGCAGCGGGTAGAACCAGGCAGAGAATTCCCGGCTAGCAGCTTCCCTGTGGCGGGGAAGTGCAAACGTACACGTTTTCGGCCGAAAACGCGTTTTCCGGCGAAAACGCACACCACGGCTCTTTCTGAGAAAAAGCAAGCACGGAGGACGAGAACCGCTTTTGCCCTGCGTAGCGTTCCGGGCAGCGGGTAGAACCAGGCAGAGAATTCCCGGCTAGCAGCTTCCCTGTGGCGGGGAAGTGCAAACGTACACGTTTTCGGCCGAAAACGCGTTTTCCGGCGAAAACGCACACCACGGCTCTTTCTGAGAAAAAGCAAGCACGGAGGACGAGAACCGCTTTTGCCCTGCGTAGCGTTCCGGGCAGCGGGTAGAACCAGGCAGAGAATTCCCGGCTAGCAGCTTCCCTGTGGCGGGGAAGTGCAAACGTACACGTTTTCGGCCGAAAACGCGTTTTCCGGCGAAAACGCACACCACGGCTCTTTCTGAGAAAAAGCAAGCACGGAGGACGAGAACCGCTTTTGCCCTGCGTAGCGTTCCGGGCAGCGGGTAGAACCAGGCAGAGAATTCCCGGCTAGCAGCTTCCCTGTGGCGGGGAAGTGCAAACGTACACGTTTTCGGCCGAAAACGCGTTTTCCGGCGAAAACGCACACCACGGCTCTTTCTGAGAAAAAGCAAGCACGGAGGACGAGAACCGCTTTTGCCCTGCGTAGCGTTCCGGGCAGCGGGTAGAACCAGGCAGAGAATTCCCGGCTAGCAGCTTCCCTGTGGCGGGGAAGTGCAAACGTACACGTTTTCGGCCGAAAACGCGTTTTCCGGCGAAAACGCACACCACGGCTCTTTCTGAGAAAAAGCAAGCACGGAGGACGAGAACCGCTTTTGCCCTGCGTAGCGTTCCGGGCAGCGGGTAGAACCAGGCAGAGAATTCCCGGCTAGCAGCTTCCCTGTGGCGGGGAAGTGCAAACGTACACGTTTTCGGCCGAAAACGCGTTTTCCGGCGAAAACGCACACCACGGCTCTTTCTGAGAAAAAGCAAGCACGGAGGACGAGAACCGCTTTTGCCCTGCGTAGCGTTCCGGGCAGCGGGTAGAACCAGGCAGAGAATTCCCGGCTAGCAGCTTCCCTGTGGCGGGGAAGTGCAAACGTACACGTTTTCGGCCGAAAACGCGTTTTCCGGCGAAAACGCACACCACGGCTCTTTCTGAGAAAAAGCAAGCACGGAGGACGAGAACCGCTTTTGCCCTGCGTAGCGTTCCGGGCAGCGGGTAGAACCAGGCAGAGAATTCCCGGCTAGCAGCTTCCCTGTGGCGGGGAAGTGCAAACGTACACGTTTTCGGCCGAAAACGCGTTTTCCGGCGAAAACGCACACCACGGCTCTTTCTGAGAAAAAGCAAGCACGGAGGACGAGAACCGCTTTTGCCCTGCGTAGCGTTCCGGGCAGCGGGTAGAACCAGGCAGAGAATTCCCGGCTAGCAGCTTCCCTGTGGCGGGGAAGTGCAAACGTACACGTTTTCGGCCGAAAACGCGTTTTCCGGCGAAAACGCACACCACGGCTCTTTCTGAGAAAAAGCAAGCACGGAGGACGAGAACCGCTTTTGCCCTGCGTAGCGTTCCGGGCAGCGGGTAGAACCAGGCAGAGAATTCCCGGCTAGCAGCTTCCCTGTGGCGGGGAAGTGCAAACGTACACGTTTTCGGCCGAAAACGCGTTTTCCGGCGAAAACGCACACCACGGCTCTTTCTGAGAAAAAGCAAGCACGGAGGACGAGAACCGCTTTTGCCCTGCGTAGCGTTCCGGGCAGCGGGTAGAACCAGGCAGAGAATTCCCGGCTAGCAGCTTCCCTGTGGCGGGGAAGTGCAAACGTACACGTTTTCGGCCGAAAACGCGTTTTCCGGCGAAAACGCACACCACGGCTCTTTCTGAGAAAAAGCAAGCACGGAGGACGAGAACCGCTTTTGCCCTGCGTAGCGTTCCGGGCAGCGGGTAGAACCAGGCAGAGAATTCCCGGCTAGCAGCTTCCCTGTGGCGGGGAAGTGCAAACGTACACGTTTTCGGCCGAAAACGCGTTTTCCGGCGAAAACGCACACCACGGCTCTTTCTGAGAAAAAGCAAGCACGGAGGACGAGAACCGCTTTTGCCCTGCGTAGCGTTCCGGGCAGCGGGTAGAACCAGGCAGAGAATTCCCGGCTAGCAGCTTCCCTGTGGCGGGGAAGTGCAAACGTACACGTTTTCGGCCGAAAACGCGTTTTCCGGCGAAAACGCACACCACGGCTCTTTCTGAGAAAAAGCAAGCACGGAGGACGAGAACCGCTTTTGCCCTGCGTAGCGTTCCGGGCAGCGGGTAGAACCAGGCAGAGAATTCCCGGCTAGCAGCTTCCCTGTGGCGGGGAAGTGCAAACGTACACGTTTTCGGCCGAAAACGCGTTTTCCGGCGAAAACGCACACCACGGCTCTTTCTGAGAAAAAGCAAGCACGGAGGACGAGAACCGCTTTTGCCCTGCGTAGCGTTCCGGGCAGCGGGTAGAACCAGGCAGAGAATTCCCGGCTAGCAGCTTCCCTGTGGCGGGGAAGTGCAAACGTACACGTTTTCGGCCGAAAACGCGTTTTCCGGCGAAAACGCACACCACGGCTCTTTCTGAGAAAAAGCAAGCACGGAGGACGAGAACCGCTTTTGCCCTGCGTAGCGTTCCGGGCAGCGGGTAGAACCAGGCAGAGAATTCCCGGCTAGCAGCTTCCCTGTGGCGGGGAAGTGCAAACGTACACGTTTTCGGCCGAAAACGCGTTTTCCGGCGAAAACGCACACCACGGCTCTTTCTGAGAAAAAGCAAGCACGGAGGACGAGAACCGCTTTTGCCCTGCGTAGCGTTCCGGGCAGCGGGTAGAACCAGGCAGAGAATTCCCGGCTAGCAGCTTCCCTGTGGCGGGGAAGTGCAAACGTACACGTTTTCGGCCGAAAACGCGTTTTCCGGCGAAAACGCACACCACGGCTCTTTCTGAGAAAAAGCAAGCACGGAGGACGAGAACCGCTTTTGCCCTGCGTAGCGTTCCGGGCAGCGGGTAGAACCAGGCAGAGAATTCCCGGCTAGCAGCTTCCCTGTGGCGGGGAAGTGCAAACGTACACGTTTTCGGCCGAAAACGCGTTTTCCGGCGAAAACGCACACCACGGCTCTTTCTGAGAAAAAGCAAGCACGGAGGACGAGAACCGCTTTTGCCCTGCGTAGCGTTCCGGGCAGCGGGTAGAACCAGGCAGAGAATTCCCGGCTAGCAGCTTCCCTGTGGCGGGGAAGTGCAAACGTACACGTTTTCGGCCGAAAACGCGTTTTCCGGCGAAAACGCACACCACGGCTCTTTCTGAGAAAAAGCAAGCACGGAGGACGAGAACCGCTTTTGCCCTGCGTAGCGTTCCGGGCAGCGGGTAGAACCAGGCAGAGAATTCCCGGCTAGCAGCTTCCCTGTGGCGGGGAAGTGCAAACGTACACGTTTTCGGCCGAAAACGCGTTTTCCGGCGAAAACGCACACCACGGCTCTTTCTGAGAAAAAGCAAGCACGGAGGACGAGAACCGCTTTTGCCCTGCGTAGCGTTCCGGGCAGCGGGTAGAACCAGGCAGAGAATTCCCGGCTAGCAGCTTCCCTGTGGCGGGGAAGTGCAAACGTACACGTTTTCGGCCGAAAACGCGTTTTCCGGCGAAAACGCACACCACGGCTCTTTCTGAGAAAAAGCAAGCACGGAGGACGAGAACCGCTTTTGCCCTGCGTAGCGTTCCGGGCAGCGGGTAGAACCAGGCAGAGAATTCCCGGCTAGCAGCTTCCCTGTGGCGGGGAAGTGCAAACGTACACGTTTTCGGCCGAAAACGCGTTTTCCGGCGAAAACGCACACCACGGCTCTTTCTGAGAAAAAGCAAGCACGGAGGACGAGAACCGCTTTTGCCCTGCGTAGCGTTCCGGGCAGCGGGTAGAACCAGGCAGAGAATTCCCGGCTAGCAGCTTCCCTGTGGCGGGGAAGTGCAAACGTACACGTTTTCGGCCGAAAACGCGTTTTCCGGCGAAAACGCACACCACGGCTCTTTCTGAGAAAAAGCAAGCACGGAGGACGAGAACCGCTTTTGCCCTGCGTAGCGTTCCGGGCAGCGGGTAGAACCAGGCAGAGAATTCCCGGCTAGCAGCTTCCCTGTGGCGGGGAAGTGCAAACGTACACGTTTTCGGCCGAAAACGCGTTTTCCGGCGAAAACGCACACCACGGCTCTTTCTGAGAAAAAGCAAGCACGGAGGACGAGAACCGCTTTTGCCCTGCGTAGCGTTCCGGGCAGCGGGTAGAACCAGGCAGAGAATTCCCGGCTAGCAGCTTCCCTGTGGCGGGGAAGTGCAAACGTACACGTTTTCGGCCGAAAACGCGTTTTCCGGCGAAAACGCACACCACGGCTCTTTCTGAGAAAAAGCAAGCACGGAGGACGAGAACCGCTTTTGCCCTGCGTAGCGTTCCGGGCAGCGGGTAGAACCAGGCAGAGAATTCCCGGCTAGCAGCTTCCCTGTGGCGGGGAAGTGCAAACGTACACGTTTTCGGCCGAAAACGCGTTTTCCGGCGAAAACGCACACCACGGCTCTTTCTGAGAAAAAGCAAGCACGGAGGACGAGAACCGCTTTTGCCCTGCGTAGCGTTCCGGGCAGCGGGTAGAACCAGGCAGAGAATTCCCGGCTAGCAGCTTCCCTGTGGCGGGGAAGTGCAAACGTACACGTTTTCGGCCGAAAACGCGTTTTCCGGCGAAAACGCACACCACGGCTCTTTCTGAGAAAAAGCAAGCACGGAGGACGAGAACCGCTTTTGCCCTGCGTAGCGTTCCGGGCAGCGGGTAGAACCAGGCAGAGAATTCCCGGCTAGCAGCTTCCCTGTGGCGGGGAAGTGCAAACGTACACGTTTTCGGCCGAAAACGCGTTTTCCGGCGAAAACGCACACCACGGCTCTTTCTGAGAAAAAGCAAGCACGGAGGACGAGAACCGCTTTTGCCCTGCGTAGCGTTCCGGGCAGCGGGTAGAACCAGGCAGAGAATTCCCGGCTAGCAGCTTCCCTGTGGCGGGGAAGTGCAAACGTACACGTTTTCGGCCGAAAACGCGTTTTCCGGCGAAAACGCACACCACGGCTCTTTCTGAGAAAAAGCAAGCACGGAGGACGAGAACCGCTTTTGCCCTGCGTAGCGTTCCGGGCAGCGGGTAGAACCAGGCAGAGAATTCCCGGCTAGCAGCTTCCCTGTGGCGGGGAAGTGCAAACGTACACGTTTTCGGCCGAAAACGCGTTTTCCGGCGAAAACGCACACCACGGCTCTTTCTGAGAAAAAGCAAGCACGGAGGACGAGAACCGCTTTTGCCCTGCGTAGCGTTCCGGGCAGCGGGTAGAACCAGGCAGAGAATTCCCGGCTAGCAGCTTCCCTGTGGCGGGGAAGTGCAAACGTACACGTTTTCGGCCGAAAACGCGTTTTCCGGCGAAAACGCACACCACGGCTCTTTCTGAGAAAAAGCAAGCACGGAGGACGAGAACCGCTTTTGCCCTGCGTAGCGTTCCGGGCAGCGGGTAGAACCAGGCAGAGAATTCCCGGCTAGCAGCTTCCCTGTGGCGGGGAAGTGCAAACGTACACGTTTTCGGCCGAAAACGCGTTTTCCGGCGAAAACGCACACCACGGCTCTTTCTGAGAAAAAGCAAGCACGGAGGACGAGAACCGCTTTTGCCCTGCGTAGCGTTCCGGGCAGCGGGTAGAACCAGGCAGAGAATTCCCGGCTAGCAGCTTCCCTGTGGCGGGGAAGTGCAAACGTACACGTTTTCGGCCGAAAACGCGTTTTCCGGCGAAAACGCACACCACGGCTCTTTCTGAGAAAAAGCAAGCACGGAGGACGAGAACCGCTTTTGCCCTGCGTAGCGTTCCGGGCAGCGGGTAGAACCAGGCAGAGAATTCCCGGCTAGCAGCTTCCCTGTGGCGGGGAAGTGCAAACGTACACGTTTTCGGCCGAAAACGCGTTTTCCGGCGAAAACGCACACCACGGCTCTTTCTGAGAAAAAGCAAGCACGGAGGACGAGAACCGCTTTTGCCCTGCGTAGCGTTCCGGGCAGCGGGTAGAACCAGGCAGAGAATTCCCGGCTAGCAGCTTCCCTGTGGCGGGGAAGTGCAAACGTACACGTTTTCGGCCGAAAACGCGTTTTCCGGCGAAAACGCACACCACGGCTCTTTCTGAGAAAAAGCAAGCACGGAGGACGAGAACCGCTTTTGCCCTGCGTAGCGTTCCGGGCAGCGGGTAGAACCAGGCAGAGAATTCCCGGCTAGCAGCTTCCCTGTGGCGGGGAAGTGCAAACGTACACGTTTTCGGCCGAAAACGCGTTTTCCGGCGAAAACGCACACCACGGCTCTTTCTGAGAAAAAGCAAGCACGGAGGACGAGAACCGCTTTTGCCCTGCGTAGCGTTCCGGGCAGCGGGTAGAACCAGGCAGAGAATTCCCGGCTAGCAGCTTCCCTGTGGCGGGGAAGTGCAAACGTACACGTTTTCGGCCGAAAACGCGTTTTCCGGCGAAAACGCACACCACGGCTCTTTCTGAGAAAAAGCAAGCACGGAGGACGAGAACCGCTTTTGCCCTGCGTAGCGTTCCGGGCAGCGGGTAGAACCAGGCAGAGAATTCCCGGCTAGCAGCTTCCCTGTGGCGGGGAAGTGCAAACGTACACGTTTTCGGCCGAAAACGCGTTTTCCGGCGAAAACGCACACCACGGCTCTTTCTGAGAAAAAGCAAGCACGGAGGACGAGAACCGCTTTTGCCCTGCGTAGCGTTCCGGGCAGCGGGTAGAACCAGGCAGAGAATTCCCGGCTAGCAGCTTCCCTGTGGCGGGGAAGTGCAAACGTACACGTTTTCGGCCGAAAACGCGTTTTCCGGCGAAAACGCACACCACGGCTCTTTCTGAGAAAAAGCAAGCACGGAGGACGAGAACCGCTTTTGCCCTGCGTAGCGTTCCGGGCAGCGGGTAGAACCAGGCAGAGAATTCCCGGCTAGCAGCTTCCCTGTGGCGGGGAAGTGCAAACGTACACGTTTTCGGCCGAAAACGCGTTTTCCGGCGAAAACGCACACCACGGCTCTTTCTGAGAAAAAGCAAGCACGGAGGACGAGAACCGCTTTTGCCCTGCGTAGCGTTCCGGGCAGCGGGTAGAACCAGGCAGAGAATTCCCGGCTAGCAGCTTCCCTGTGGCGGGGAAGTGCAAACGTACACGTTTTCGGCCGAAAACGCGTTTTCCGGCGAAAACGCACACCACGGCTCTTTCTGAGAAAAAGCAAGCACGGAGGACGAGAACCGCTTTTGCCCTGCGTAGCGTTCCGGGCAGCGGGTAGAACCAGGCAGAGAATTCCCGGCTAGCAGCTTCCCTGTGGCGGGGAAGTGCAAACGTACACGTTTTCGGCCGAAAACGCGTTTTCCGGCGAAAACGCACACCACGGCTCTTTCTGAGAAAAAGCAAGCACGGAGGACGAGAACCGCTTTTGCCCTGCGTAGCGTTCCGGGCAGCGGGTAGAACCAGGCAGAGAATTCCCGGCTAGCAGCTTCCCTGTGGCGGGGAAGTGCAAACGTACACGTTTTCGGCCGAAAACGCGTTTTCCGGCGAAAACGCACACCACGGCTCTTTCTGAGAAAAAGCAAGCACGGAGGACGAGAACCGCTTTTGCCCTGCGTAGCGTTCCGGGCAGCGGGTAGAACCAGGCAGAGAATTCCCGGCTAGCAGCTTCCCTGTGGCGGGGAAGTGCAAACGTACACGTTTTCGGCCGAAAACGCGTTTTCCGGCGAAAACGCACACCACGGCTCTTTCTGAGAAAAAGCAAGCACGGAGGACGAGAACCGCTTTTGCCCTGCGTAGCGTTCCGGGCAGCGGGTAGAACCAGGCAGAGAATTCCCGGCTAGCAGCTTCCCTGTGGCGGGGAAGTGCAAACGTACACGTTTTCGGCCGAAAACGCGTTTTCCGGCGAAAACGCACACCACGGCTCTTTCTGAGAAAAAGCAAGCACGGAGGACGAGAACCGCTTTTGCCCTGCGTAGCGTTCCGGGCAGCGGGTAGAACCAGGCAGAGAATTCCCGGCTAGCAGCTTCCCTGTGGCGGGGAAGTGCAAACGTACACGTTTTCGGCCGAAAACGCGTTTTCCGGCGAAAACGCACACCACGGCTCTTTCTGAGAAAAAGCAAGCACGGAGGACGAGAACCGCTTTTGCCCTGCGTAGCGTTCCGGGCAGCGGGTAGAACCAGGCAGAGAATTCCCGGCTAGCAGCTTCCCTGTGGCGGGGAAGTGCAAACGTACACGTTTTCGGCCGAAAACGCGTTTTCCGGCGAAAACGCACACCACGGCTCTTTCTGAGAAAAAGCAAGCACGGAGGACGAGAACCGCTTTTGCCCTGCGTAGCGTTCCGGGCAGCGGGTAGAACCAGGCAGAGAATTCCCGGCTAGCAGCTTCCCTGTGGCGGGGAAGTGCAAACGTACACGTTTTCGGCCGAAAACGCGTTTTCCGGCGAAAACGCACACCACGGCTCTTTCTGAGAAAAAGCAAGCACGGAGGACGAGAACCGCTTTTGCCCTGCGTAGCGTTCCGGGCAGCGGGTAGAACCAGGCAGAGAATTCCCGGCTAGCAGCTTCCCTGTGGCGGGGAAGTGCAAACGTACACGTTTTCGGCCGAAAACGCGTTTTCCGGCGAAAACGCACACCACGGCTCTTTCTGAGAAAAAGCAAGCACGGAGGACGAGAACCGCTTTTGCCCTGCGTAGCGTTCCGGGCAGCGGGTAGAACCAGGCAGAGAATTCCCGGCTAGCAGCTTCCCTGTGGCGGGGAAGTGCAAACGTACACGTTTTCGGCCGAAAACGCGTTTTCCGGCGAAAACGCACACCACGGCTCTTTCTGAGAAAAAGCAAGCACGGAGGACGAGAACCGCTTTTGCCCTGCGTAGCGTTCCGGGCAGCGGGTAGAACCAGGCAGAGAATTCCCGGCTAGCAGCTTCCCTGTGGCGGGGAAGTGCAAACGTACACGTTTTCGGCCGAAAACGCGTTTTCCGGCGAAAACGCACACCACGGCTCTTTCTGAGAAAAAGCAAGCACGGAGGACGAGAACCGCTTTTGCCCTGCGTAGCGTTCCGGGCAGCGGGTAGAACCAGGCAGAGAATTCCCGGCTAGCAGCTTCCCTGTGGCGGGGAAGTGCAAACGTACACGTTTTCGGCCGAAAACGCGTTTTCCGGCGAAAACGCACACCACGGCTCTTTCTGAGAAAAAGCAAGCACGGAGGACGAGAACCGCTTTTGCCCTGCGTAGCGTTCCGGGCAGCGGGTAGAACCAGGCAGAGAATTCCCGGCTAGCAGCTTCCCTGTGGCGGGGAAGTGCAAACGTACACGTTTTCGGCCGAAAACGCGTTTTCCGGCGAAAACGCACACCACGGCTCTTTCTGAGAAAAAGCAAGCACGGAGGACGAGAACCGCTTTTGCCCTGCGTAGCGTTCCGGGCAGCGGGTAGAACCAGGCAGAGAATTCCCGGCTAGCAGCTACCCTGTGGCGGGGAAGTGCAAACGTACACGTTTTCGGCCGAAAACGCGTTTTCCGGCGAAAACGCACACCACGGCTCTTTCTGAGAAAAAGCAAGCACGGAGGACGAGAACCGCTTTTGCCCTGCGTAGCGTTCCGGGCAGCGGGTAGAACCAGGCAGAGAATTCCCGGCTAGCAGCTTCCCTGTGGCGGGGAAGTGCAAACGTACACGTTTTCGGCCGAAAACGCGTTTTCCGGCGAAAACGCACACCACGGCTCTTTCTGAGAAAAAGCAAGCACGGAGGACGAGAACCGCTTTTGCCCTGCGTAGCGTTCCGGGCAGCGGGTAGAACCAGGCAGAGAATTCCCGGCTAGCAGCTTCCCTGTGGCGGGGAAGTGCAAACGTACACGTTTTCGGCCGAAAACGCGTTTTCCGGCGAAAACGCACACCACGGCTCTTTCTGAGAAAAAGCAAGCACGGAGGACGAGAACCGCTTTTGCCCTGCGTAGCGTTCCGGGCAGCGGGTAGAACCAGGCAGAGAATTCCCGGCTAGCAGCTTCCCTGTGGCGGGGAAGTGCAAACGTACACGTTTTCGGCCGAAAACGCGTTTTCCGGCGAAAACGCACACCACGGCTCTTTCTGAGAAAAAGCAAGCACGGAGGACGAGAACCGCTTTTGCCCTGCGTAGCGTTCCGGGCAGCGGGTAGAACCAGGCAGAGAATTCCCGGCTAGCAGCTTCCCTGTGGCGGGGAAGTGCAAACGTACACGTTTTCGGCCGAAAACGCGTTTTCCGGCGAAAACGCACACCACGGCTCTTTCTGAGAAAAAGCAAGCACGGAGGACGAGAACCGCTTTTGCCCTGCGTAGCGTTCCGGGCAGCGGGTAGAACCAGGCAGAGAATTCCCGGCTAGCAGCTTCCCTGTGGCGGGGAAGTGCAAACGTACACGTTTTCGGCCGAAAACGCGTTTTCCGGCGAAAACGCACACCACGGCTCTTTCTGAGAAAAAGCAAGCACGGAGGACGAGAACCGCTTTTGCCCTGCGTAGCGTTCCGGGCAGCGGGTAGAACCAGGCAGAGAATTCCCGGCTAGCAGCTTCCCTGTGGCGGGGAAGTGCAAACGTACACGTTTTCGGCCGAAAACGCGTTTTCCGGCGAAAACGCACACCACGGCTCTTTCTGAGAAAAAGCAAGCACGGAGGACGAGAACCGCTTTTGCCCTGCGTAGCGTTCCGGGCAGCGGGTAGAACCAGGCAGAGAATTCCCGGCTAGCAGCTTCCCTGTGGCGGGGAAGTGCAAACGTACACGTTTTCGGCCGAAAACGCGTTTTCCGGCGAAAACGCACACCACGGCTCTTTCTGAGAAAAAGCAAGCACGGAGGACGAGAACCGCTTTTGCCCTGCGTAGCGTTCCGGGCAGCGGGTAGAACCAGGCAGAGAATTCCCGGCTAGCAGCTTCCCTGTGGCGGGGAAGTGCAAACGTACACGTTTTCGGCCGAAAACGCGTTTTCCGGCGAAAACGCACACCACGGCTCTTTCTGAGAAAAAGCAAGCACGGAGGACGAGAACCGCTTTTGCCCTGCGTAGCGTTCCGGGCAGCGGGTAGAACCAGGCAGAGAATTCCCGGCTAGCAGCTTCCCTGTGGCGGGGAAGTGCAAACGTACACGTTTTCGGCCGAAAACGCGTTTTCCGGCGAAAACGCACACCACGGCTCTTTCTGAGAAAAAGCAAGCACGGAGGACGAGAACCGCTTTTGCCCTGCGTAGCGTTCCGGGCAGCGGGTAGAACCAGGCAGAGAATTCCCGGCTAGCAGCTTCCCTGTGGCGGGGAAGTGCAAACGTACACGTTTTCGGCCGAAAACGCGTTTTCCGGCGAAAACGCACACCACGGCTCTTTCTGAGAAAAAGCAAGCACGGGAGGACGAGAACCGCTTTTGCCCTGCGTAGCGTTCCGGGCAGCGGGTAGAACCAGGCAGAGAATTCCCGGCTAGCAGCTTCCCTGTGGCGGGGAAGTGCAAACGTACACGTTTTCGGCCGAAAACGCGTTTTCCGGCGAAAACGCACACCACGGCTCTTTCTGAGAAAAAGCAAGCACGGAGGACGAGAACCGCTTTTGCCCTGCGTCGCTTCCGGGCAGCGGGTAGAACCAGGCAGAGAATTCCCGGCTAGCAGCTTCCCTGTGGCGGGGAAGTGCAAACGTACACGTTTTCGGCCGAAAACGCGTTTTCCGGCGAAAACGCACACCACGGCTCTTTCTGAGAAAAAGCAAGCACGGAGGACGAGAACCGCTTTTGCCCTGCGTAGCGTTCCGGGCAGCGGGTAGAACCAGGCAGAGAATTCCCGGCTAGCAGCTTCCCTGTGGCGGGGAAGTGCAAACGTACACGTTTTCGGCCGAAAACGCGTTTTCCGGCGAAAACGCACACCACGGCTCTTTCTGAGAAAAAGCAAGCACGGAGGACGAGAACCGCTTTT
Organism: Athene noctua; assembly: GCF_965140245.1. NCBI lineage: Eukaryota > Metazoa > Chordata > Aves > Strigiformes > Strigidae > Athene > Athene noctua. The sequence continues at coordinate 50,599 of NW_027437909.1, read as the reverse complement.
GCCCTGCGTAGCGTTCCGGGCAGCGGGTAGAACCAGGCAGAGAATTCCCGGCTAGCAGCTTCCCTGTGGCGGGGAAGTGCAAACGTACACGTTTTCGGCCGAAAACGCGTTTTCCGGCGAAAACGCACACCACGGCTCTTTCTGAGAAAAAGCAAGCACGGAGGACGAGAACCGCTTTTGCCCTGCGTAGCGTTCCGGGCAGCGGGTAGAACCAGGCAGAGAATTCCCGGCTAGCAGCTTCCCTGTGGCGGGGAAGTGCAAACGTACACGTTTTCGGCCGAAAACGCGTTTTCCGGCGAAAACGCACACCACGGCTCTTTCTGAGAAAAAGCAAGCACGGAGGACGAGAACCGCTTTTGCCCTGCGTAGCGTTCCGGGCAGCGGGTAGAACCAGGCAGAGAATTCCCGGCTAGCAGCTTCCCTGTGGCGGGGAAGTGCAAACGTACACGTTTTCGGCCGAAAACGCGTTTTCCGGCGAAAACGCACACCACGGCTCTTTCTGAGAAAAAGCAAGCACGGAGGACGAGAACCGCTTTTGCCCTGCGTAGCGTTCCGGGCAGCGGGTAGAACCAGGCAGAGAATTCCCGGCTAGCAGCTTCCCTGTGGCGGGGAAGTGCAAACGTACACGTTTTCGGCCGAAAACGCGTTTTCCGGCGAAAACGCACACCACGGCTCTTTCTGAGAAAAAGCAAGCACGGAGGACGAGAACCGCTTTTGCCCTGCGTAGCGTTCCGGGCAGCGGGTAGAACCAGGCAGAGAATTCCCGGCTAGCAGCTTCCCTGTGGCGGGGAAGTGCAAACGTACACGTTTTCGGCCGAAAACGCGTTTTCCGGCGAAAACGCACACCACGGCTCTTTCTGAGAAAAAGCAAGCACGGAGGACGAGAACCGCTTTTGCCCTGCGTAGCGTTCCGGGCAGCGGGTAGAACCAGGCAGAGAATTCCCGGCTAGCAGCTTCCCTGTGGCGGGGAAGTGCAAACGTACACGTTTTCGGCCGAAAACGCGTTTTCCGGCGAAAACGCACACCACGGCTCTTTCTGAGAAAAAGCAAGCACGGAGGACGAGAACCGCTTTTGCCCTGCGTAGCGTTCCGGGCAGCGGGTAGAACCAGGCAGAGAATTCCCGGCTAGCAGCTTCCCTGTGGCGGGGAAGTGCAAACGTACACGTTTTCGGCCGAAAACGCGTTTTCCGGCGAAAACGCACACCACGGCTCTTTCTGAGAAAAAGCAAGCACGGAGGACGAGAACCGCTTTTGCCCTGCGTAGCGTTCCGGGCAGCGGGTAGAACCAGGCAGAGAATTCCCGGCTAGCAGCTTCCCTGTGGCGGGGAAGTGCAAACGTACACGTTTTCGGCCGAAAACGCGTTTTCCGGCGAAAACGCACACCACGGCTCTTTCTGAGAAAAAGCAAGCACGGAGGACGAGAACCGCTTTTGCCCTGCGTAGCGTTCCGGGCAGCGGGTAGAACCAGGCAGAGAATTCCCGGCTAGCAGCTTCCCTGTGGCGGGGAAGTGCAAACGTACACGTTTTCGGCCGAAAACGCGTTTTCCGGCGAAAACGCACACCACGGCTCTTTCTGAGAAAAAGCAAGCACGGAGGACGAGAACCGCTTTTGCCCTGCGTAGCGTTCCGGGCAGCGGGTAGAACCAGGCAGAGAATTCCCGGCTAGCAGCTTCCCTGTGGCGGGGAAGTGCAAACGTACACGTTTTCGGCCGAAAACGCGTTTTCCGGCGAAAACGCACACCACGGCTCTTTCTGAGAAAAAGCAAGCACGGAGGACGAGAACCGCTTTTGCCCTGCGTAGCGTTCCGGGCAGCGGGTAGAACCAGGCAGAGAATTCCCGGCTAGCAGCTTCCCTGTGGCGGGGAAGTGCAAACGTACACGTTTTCGGCCGAAAACGCGTTTTCCGGCGAAAACGCACACCACGGCTCTTTCTGAGAAAAAGCAAGCACGGAGGACGAGAACCGCTTTTGCCCTGCGTAGCGTTCCGGGCAGCGGGTAGAACCAGGCAGAGAATTCCCGGCTAGCAGCTTCCCTGTGGCGGGGAAGTGCAAACGTACACGTTTTCGGCCGAAAACGCGTTTTCCGGCGAAAACGCACACCACGGCTCTTTCTGAGAAAAAGCAAGCACGGAGGACGAGAACCGCTTTTGCCCTGCGTAGCGTTCCGGGCAGCGGGTAGAACCAGGCAGAGAATTCCCGGCTAGCAGCTTCCCTGTGGCGGGGAAGTGCAAACGTACACGTTTTCGGCCGAAAACGCGTTTTCCGGCGAAAACGCACACCACGGCTCTTTCTGAGAAAAAGCAAGCACGGAGGACGAGAACCGCTTTTGCCCTGCGTAGCGTTCCGGGCAGCGGGTAGAACCAGGCAGAGAATTCCCGGCTAGCAGCTTCCCTGTGGCGGGGAAGTGCAAACGTACACGTTTTCGGCTGAAAACGCGTTTGCCGGCGAAAACGCACACCACGGCTCTTTCTGAGAAAAAGCAAGCACGGAGGACGAGAACCGCTTTTGCCCTGCGTAGCGTTCCGGGCAGCGGGTAGAACCAGGCAGAGAATTCCCGGCTAGCAGCTTCCCTGTGGCGGGGAAGTGCAAACGTACACGTTTTCGGCCGAAAACGCGTTTTCCGGCGAAAACGCACACCACGGCTCTTTCTGAGAAAAAGCAAGCACGGAGGACGAGAACCGCTTTTGCCCTGCGTAGCGTTCCGGGCAGCGGGTAGAACCAGGCAGAGAATTCCCGGCTAGCAGCTTCCCTGTGGCGGGGAAGTGCAAACGTACACGTTTTCGGCCGAAAACGCGTTTTCCGGCGAAAACGCACACCACGGCTCTTTCTGAGAAAAAGCAAGCACGGAGGACGAGAACCGCTTTTGCCCTGCGTAGCGTTCCGGGCAGCGGGTAGAACCAGGCAGAGAATTCCCGGCTAGCAGCTTCCCTGTGGCGGGGAAGTGCAAACGTACACGTTTTCGGCCGAAAACGCGTTTTCCGGCGAAAACGCACACCACGGCTCTTTCTGAGAAAAAGCAAGCACGGAGGACGAGAACCGCTTTTGCCCTGCGTAGCGTTCCGGGCAGCGGGTAGAACCAGGCAGAGAATTCCCGGCTAGCAGCTTCCCTGTGGCGGGGAAGTGCAAACGTACACGTTTTCGGCCGAAAACGCGTTTTCCGGCGAAAACGCACACCACGGCTCTTTCTGAGAAAAAGCAAGCACGGAGGACGAGAACCGCTTTTGCCCTGCGTAGCGTTCCGGGCAGCGGGTAGAACCAGGCAGAGAATTCCCGGCTAGCAGCTTCCCTGTGGCGGGGAAGTGCAAACGTACACGTTTTCGGCCGAAAACGCGTTTGCCGGCGAAAACGCACACCACGGCTCTTTCTGAGAAAAAGCAAGCACGGAGGACGAGAACCGCTTTTGCCCTGCGTAGCGTTCCGGGCAGCGGGTAGAACCAGGCAGAGAATTCCCGGCTAGCAGCTTCCCTGTGGCGGGGAAGTGCAAACGTACACGTTTTCGGCCGAAAACGCGTTTGCCGGCGAAAACGCACACCACGGCTCTTTCTGAGAAAAAGCAAGCACGGAGGACGAGAACCGCTTTTGCCCTGCGTAGCGTTCCGGGCAGCGGGTAGAACCAGGCAGAGAATTCCCGGCTAGCAGCTTCCCTGTGGCGGGGAAGTGCAAACGTACACGTTTTCGGCCGAAAACGCGTTTGCCGGCGAAAACGCACACCACGGCTCTTTCTGAGAAAAAGCAAGCACGGAGGACGAGAACCGCTTTTGCCCTGCGTAGCGTTCCGGGCAGCGGGTAGAACCAGGCAGAGAATTCCCGGCTAGCAGCTTCCCTGTGGCGGGGAAGTGCAAACGTACACGTTTTCGGCCGAAAACGCGTTTGCCGGCGAAAACGCACACCACGGCTCTTTCTGAGAAAAAGCAAGCACGGAGGACGAGAACCGCTTTTGCCCTGCGTAGCGTTCCGGGCAGCGGGTAGAACCAGGCAGAGAATTCCCGGCTAGCAGCTTCCCTGTGGCGGGGAAGTGCAAACGTACACGTTTTCGGCCGAAAACGCGTTTGCCGGCGAAAACGCACACCACGGCTCTTTCTGAGAAAAAGCAAGCACGGAGGACGAGAACCGCTTTTGCCCTGCGTAGCGTTCCGGGCAGCGGGTAGAACCAGGCAGAGAATTCCCGGCTAGCAGCTTCCCTGTGGCGGGGAAGTGCAAACGTACACGTTTTCGGCCGAAAACGCGTTTGCCGGCGAAAACGCACACCACGGCTCTTTCTGAGAAAAAGCAAGCACGGAGGACGAGAACCGCTTTTGCCCTGCGTAGCGTTCCGGGCAGCGGGTAGAACCAGGCAGAGAATTCCCGGCTAGCAGCTTCCCTGTGGCGGGGAAGTGTAAACGTACACGTTTTCGGCCGAAAACGCGTTTTCCGGCGAAAACGCACACCACGGCTCTTTCTGAGAAAAAGCAAGCACGGAGGACGAGAACCGCTTTTGCCCTGCGTAGCGTTCCGGGCAGCGGGTAGAACCAGGCAGAGAATTCCCGGCTAGCAGCTTCCCTGTGGCGGGGAAGTGCAAACGTACACGTTTTCGGCCGAAAACGCGTTTTCCGGCGAAAACGCACACCACGGCTCTTTCTGAGAAAAAGCAAGCACGGAGGACGAGAACCGCTTTTGCCCTGCGTAGCGTTCCGGGCAGCGGGTAGAACCAGGCAGAGAATTCCCGGCTAGCAGGTTCCCTGTGGCGGGGAAGTGCAAACGTACACGTTTTCGGCCGAAAACGCGTTTTCCGGCGAAAACGCACACCACGGCTCTTTCTGAGAAAAAGCAAGCACGGAGGACGAGAACCGCTTTTGCCCTGCGTAGCGTTCCGGGCAGCGGGTAGAACCAGGCAGAGAATTCCCGGCTAGCAGCTTCCCTGTGGCGGGGAAGTGCAAACGTACACGTTTTCGGCCGAAAACGCGTTTGCCGGCGAAAACGCACACCACGGCTCTTTCTGAGAAAAAGCAAGCACGGAGGACGAGAACCGCTTTTGCCCTGCGTAGCGTTCCGGGCAGCGGGTAGAACCAGGCAGAGAATTCCCGGCTAGCAGCTTCCCTGTGGCGGGGAAGTGCAAATGTACACGTTTTCGGCCGAAAACGCGTTTTGCGGCGAAAACGCACACCACGGCTCTTTCTGAGAAAAAGCAAGCACGGAGGACGAGAACCGCTTTTGCCCTGCGTAGCGTTCCGGGCAGCGGGTAGAACCAGGCAGAGAATTCCCGGCTAGCAGCTTCCCTGTGGCGGGGAAGTGCAAACGTACACGTTTTCGGCCGAAAACGCGTTTGCCGGCGAAAACGCACACCACGGCTCTTTCTGAGAAAAAGCAAGCACGGAGGACGAGAACCGCTTTTGCCCTGCGTAGCGTTCCGGGCAGCGGGTAGAACCAGGCAGAGAATTCCCGGCTAGCAGCTTCCCTGTGGCGGGGAAGTGCAAACGTACACGTTTTCGGCCGAAAACGCGTTTTCCGGCGAAAACGCACACCACGGCTCTTTCTGAGAAAAAGCAAGCACGGAGGACGAGAACCGCTTTTGCCCTGCGTAGCGTTCCGGGCAGCGGGTAGAACCAGGCAGAGAATTCCCGGCTAGCAGCTTCCCTGTGGCGGGGAAGTGCAAACGTACACGTTTTCGGCCGAAAACGCGTTTGCCGGCGAAAACGCACACCACGGCTCTTTCTGAGAAAAAGCAAGCACGGAGGACGAGAACCGCTTTTGCCCTGCGTAGCGTTCCGGGCAGCGGATAGAACCAGGCAGAGAATTCCCGGCTAGCAGCTTCCCTGTGGCGGGGAAGTGCAAACGTACACGTTTTCGGCCGAAAACGCGTTTGCCGGCGAAAACGCACACCACGGCTCTTTCTGAGAAAAAGCAAGCACGGAGGACGAGAACCGCTTTTGCCCTGCGTAGCGTTCCGGGCAGCGGGTAGAACCAGGCAGAGAATTCCCGGCTAGCAGCTTCCCTGTGGCGGGGAAGTGCAAACGTACACGTTTTCGGCCGAAAACGCGTTTGCCGGCGAAAACGCACACCACGGCTCTTTCTGAGAAAAAGCAAGCACGGAGGACGAGAACCGCTTTTGCCCTGCGTAGCGTTCCGGGCAGCGGGTAGAACCAGGCAGAGAATTCCCGGCTAGCAGCTTCCCTGTGGCGGGGAAGTGCAAACGTACACGTTTTCGGCCGAAAACGCGTTTTCCGGCGAAAACGCACACCACGGCTCTTTCTGAGAAAAAGCAAGCACGGAGGACGAGAACCGCTTTTGCCCTGCGTAGCGTTCCGGGCAGCGGGTAGAACCAGGCAGAGAATTCCCGGCTAGCAGCTTCCCTGTGGCGGGGAAGTGCAAACGTACACGTTTTCGGCCGAAAACGCGTTTTCCGGCGAAAACGCACACCACGGCTCTTTCTGAGAAAAAGCAAGCACGGAGGACGAGAACCGCTTTTGCCCTGCGTAGCGTTCCGGGCAGCGGGTAGAACCAGGCAGAGAATTCCCGGCTAGCAGCTTCCCTGTGGCGGGGAAGTGCAAACGTACACGTTTTCGGCCGAAAACGCGTTTTCCGGCGAAAACGCACACCACGGCTCTTTCTGAGAAAAAGCAAGCACGGAGGACGAGAACCGCTTTTGCCCTGCGTAGCGTTCCGGGCAGCGGGTAGAACCAGGCAGAGAATTCCCGGCTAGCAGCTTCCCTGTGGCGGGGAAGTGCAAACGTACACGTTTTCGGCCGAAAACGCGTTTTCCGGCGAAAACGCACACCACGGCTCTTTCTGAGAAAAAGCAAGCACGGAGGACGAGAACCGCTTTTGCCCTGCGTAGCGTTCCGGGCAGCGGGTAGAACCAGGCAGAGAATTCCCGGCTAGCAGCTTCCCTGTGGCGGGGAAGTGCAAACGTACACGTTTTCGGCCGAAAACGCGTTTTCCGGCGAAAACGCACACCACGGCTCTTTCTGAGAAAAAGCAAGCACGGAGGACGAGAACCGCTTTTGCCCTGCGTAGCGTTCCGGGCAGCGGGTAGAACCAGGCAGAGAATTCCCGGCTAGCAGCTTCCCTGTGGCGGGGAAGTGCAAACGTACACGTTTTCGGCCGAAAACGCGTTTTCCGGCGAAAACGCACACCACGGCTCTTTCTGAGAAAAAGCAAGCACGGAGGACGAGAACCGCTTTTGCCCTGCGTAGCGTTCCGGGCAGCGGGTAGAACCAGGCAGAGAATTCCCGGCTAGCAGCTTCCCTGTGGCGGGGAAGTGCAAACGTACACGTTTTCGGCCGAAAACGCGTTTTCCGGCGAAAACGCACACCACGGCTCTTTCTGAGAAAAAGCAAGCACGGAGGACGAGAACCGCTTTTGCCCTGCGTAGCGTTCCGGGCAGCGGGTAGAACCAGGCAGAGAATTCCCGGCTAGCAGCTTCCCTGTGGCGGGGAAGTGCAAACGTACACGTTTTCGGCCGAAAACGCGTTTGCCGGCGAAAACGCACACCACGGCTCTTTCTGAGAAAAAGCAAGCACGGAGGACGAGAACCGCTTTTGCCCTGCGTAGCGTTCCGGGCAGCGGGTAGAACCAGGCAGAGAATTCCCGGCTAGCAGCTTCCCTGTGGCGGGGAAGTGCAAACGTACACGTTTTCGGCCGAAAACGCGTTTGCCGGCGAAAACGCACACCACGGCTCTTTCTGAGAAAAAGCAAGCACGGAGGACGAGAACCGCTTTTGCCCTGCGTAGCGTTCCGGGCAGCGGGTAGAACCAGGCAGAGAATTCCCGGCTAGCAGCTTCCCTGTGGCGGGGAAGTGCAAACGTACACGTTTTCGGCCGAAAACGCGTTTGCCGGCGAAAACGCACACCACGGCTCTTTCTGAGAAAAAGCAAGCACGGAGGACGAGAACCGCTTTTGCCCTGCGTAGCGTTCCGGGCAGCGGGTAGAACCAGGCAGAGAATTCCCGGCTAGCAGCTTCCCTGTGGCGGGGAAGTGCAAACGTACACGTTTTCGGCCGAAAACGCGTTTGCCGGCGAAAACGCACACCACGGCTCTTTCTGAGAAAAAGCAAGCACGGAGGACGAGAACCGCTTTTGCCCTGCGTAGCGTTCCGGGCAGCGGGTAGAACCAGGCAGAGAATTCCCGGCTAGCAGCTTCCCTGTGGCGGGGAAGTGCAAACGTACACGTTTTCGGCCGAAAACGCGTTTGCCGGCGAAAACGCACACCACGGCTCTTTCTGAGAAAAAGCAAGCACGGAGGACGAGAACCGCTTTTGCCCTGCGTAGCGTTCCGGGCAGCGGGTAGAACCAGGCAGAGAATTCCCGGCTAGCAGCTTCCCTGTGGCGGGGAAGTGCAAACGTACACGTTTTCGGCCGAAAACGCGTTTTCCGGCGAAAACGCACACCACGGCTCTTTCTGAGAAAAAGCAAGCACGGAGGACGAGAACCGCTTTTGCCCTGCGTAGCGTTCCGGGCAGCGGGTAGAACCAGGCAGAGAATTCCCGGCTAGCAGCTTCCCTGTGGCGGGGAAGTGCAAACGTACACGTTTTCGGCCGAAAACGCGTTTGCCGGCGAAAACGCACACCACGGCTCTTTCTGAGTAAAAGCAAGCACGGAGGACGAGAACCGCTTTTGCCCTGCGTAGCGTTCCGGGCAGCGGGTAGAACCAGGCAGAGAATTCCCGGCTAGCAGCTTCCCTGTGGCGGGGAAGTGCAAACGTACACGTTTTCGGCCGAAAACGCGTTTGCCGGCGAAAACGCACACCACGGCTCTTTCTGAGAAAAAGCAAGCACGGAGGACGAGAACCGCTTTTGCCCTGCGTAGCGTTCCGGGCAGCGGGTAGAACCAGGCAGAGAATTCCCGGCTAGCAGCTTCCCTGTGGCGGGGAAGTGCAAACGTACACGTTTTCGGCCGAAAACGCGTTTTCCGGCGAAAACGCACACCACGGCTCTTTCTGAGAAAAAGCAAGCACGGAGGACGAGAACCGCTTTTGCCCTGCGTAGCGTTCCGGGCAGCGGGTAGAACCAGGCAGAGAATTCCCGGCTAGCAGCTTCCCTGTGGCGGGGAAGTGCAAACGTACACGTTTTCGGCCGAAAACGCGTTTTCCGGCGAAAACGCACACCACGGCTCTTTCTGAGAAAAAGCAAGCACGGAGGACGAGAACCGCTTTTGCCCTGCGTAGCGTTCCGGGCAGCGGGTAGAACCAGGCAGAGAATTCCCGGCTAGCAGCTTCCCTGTGGCGGGGAAGTGCAAACGTACACGTTTTCGGCCGAAAACGCGTTTTCCGGCGAAAACGCACACCACGGCTCTTTCTGAGAAAAAGCAAGCACGGAGGAAGAGAACCGCTTTTGCCCTGCGTAGCGTTCCGGGCAGCGGGTAGAACCAGGCAGAGAATTCCCGGCTAGCAGCTTCCCTGTGGCGGGGAAGTGCAAACCTACATGTTTTCGGCCGAAAACGCGTTTTCTGGCGAAAACGCACACCACGGCTCTTTCTGAGAAAAAGCAAGCACGGAGGACGAGAACCGCTTTTGCCCTGCGTAGCGTTCCAGGCAGCGGGTAGAAGCAGGCAGAGAATTCCCGGCTAGCAGCTTCCCTGTGGCGGGGAAGTGCAAACGTACACGTTTTCGGCCGAAAACGCGTTTGCCGGCGAAAACGCACACCACGGCTCTTTCTGAGAAAAAGCAAGCACGGAGGACGAGAACCGCTTTTGCCCTGCGTAGCGTTCTGGGCAGCGGGTAGAACCAGGCAGAGAATTCCCGGCTAGCAGCTTCCCTGTGGCGGGGAAGTGCAAACGTACACGTTTTCGGCCGAAAACGCGTTTTCCGGCGAAAACGCACACCACGGCTCTTTCTGAGAAAAAGCAAGCACGGAGGACGAGAACCGCTTTTGCCCTGCGTAGCGTTCCGGGCAGCGGGTAGAACCAGGCAGAGAATTCCCGGCTAGCAGCTTCCCTGTGGCGGGGAAGTGCAAACGTACACGTTTTCGGCCGAAAACGCGTTTTCCGGCGAAAACGCACACCACGGCTCTTTCTGAGAAAAAGCAAGCACGGAGGACGAGAACCGCTTTTGCCCTGCGTAGCGTTCCGGGCAGCGGGTAGAACCAGGCAGAGAATTCCCGGCTAGCAGCTTCCCTGTGGCGGGGAAGTGCAAACGTACACGTTTTCGGCCGAAAACGCGTTTTCCGGCGAAAACGCACACCACGGCTCTTTCTGAGAAAAAGCAAGCACGGAGGACGAGAACCGCTTTTGCCCTGCGTAGCGTTCCGGGCAGCGGGTAGAACCAGGCAGAGAATTCCCGGCTAGCAGCTTCCCTGTGGCGGGGAAGTGCAAACGTACACGTTTTCGGCCGAAAACGCGTTTGCCGGCGAAAACGCACACCACGGCTCTTTCTGAGAAAAAGCAAGCACGGAGGACGAGAACCGCTTTTGCCCTGCGTAGCGTTCCGGGCAGCGGGTAGAACCAGGCAGAGAATTCCCGGCTAGCAGCTTCCCTGTGGCGGGGAAGTGCAAACGTACACGTTTTCGGCCGAAAACGCGTTTGCCGGCGAAAACGCACACCACGGCTCTTTCTGAGAAAAAGCAAGCACGGAGGACGAGAACCGCTTTTGCGTTCCGGGCAGCGGGTAGAACCAGGCAGAGAATTCCCGGCTAGCAGCTTCCCTGTGGCGGGGAAGTGCAAACGTACACGTTTTCGGCCGAAAACGCGTTTTCCGGCGAAAACGCACACCACGGCTCTTTCTGAGAAAAAGCAAGCACGGAGGACGAGAACCGCTTTTGCCCTGCGTAGCGTTCCGGGCAGCGGGTAGAACCAGGCAGAGAATTCCCGGCTAGCAGCTTCCCTGTGGCGGGGAAGTGCAAACGTACACGTTTTCGGCCGAAAACGCGTTTTCCGGCGAAAACGCACACCACGGCTCTTTCTGAGAAAAAGCAAGCACGGAGGACGAGAACCGCTTTTGCCCTGCGTAGCGTTCCGGGCAGCGGGTAGAACCAGGCAGAGAATTCCCGGCTAGCAGCTTCCCTGTGGCGGGGAAGTGCAAACGTACACGTTTTCGGCCGAAAACGCGTTTGCCGGCGAAAACGCACACCACGGCTCTTTCTGAGAAAAAGCAAGCACGGAGGACGAGAACCGCTTTTGCCCTGCGTAGCGTTCCGGGCAGGGGGTAGAACCAGGCAGAGAATTCCCGGCTAGCAGCTTCCCTGTGGCGGGGAAGTGCAAACGTACACGTTTTCGGCCGAAAACGCGTTTTCCGGCGAAAACGCACACCACGGCTCTTTCTGAGAAAAAGCAAGCACGGAGGACGAGAACCGCTTTTGCCCTGCGTAGCGTTCCGGGCAGCGGGTAGAACCAGGCAGAGAATTCCCGGCTAGCAGCTTCCCTGTGGCGGGGAAGTGCAAACGTACACGTTTTCGGCCGAAAACGCGTTTTCCGGCGAAAACGCACACCACGGCTCTTTCTGAGAAAAAGCAAGCACGGAGGACGAGAACCGCTTTTGCCCTGCGTAGCGTTCCGGGCAGCGGGTAGAACCAGGCAGAGAATTCCCGGCTAGCAGCTTCCCTGTGGCGGGGAAGTGCAAACGTACACGTTTTCGGCCGAAAACGCGTTTGCCGGCGAAAACGCACACCACGGCTCTTTCTGAGAAAAAGCAAGCACGGAGGACGAGAACCGCTTTTGCCCTGCGTAGCGTTCCGGGCAGCGGGTAGAACCAGGCAGAGAATTCCCGGCTAGCAGCTTCCCTGTGGCGGGGAAGTGCAAACGTACACGTTTTCGGCCGAAAACGCGTTTGCCGGCGAAAACGCACACCACGGCTCTTTCTGAGAAAAAGCAAGCACGGAGGACGAGAACCGCTTTTGCCCTGCGTAGCGTTCCGGGCAGCGGGTAGAACCAGGCAGAGAATTCCCGGCTAGCAGCTTCCCTGTGGCGGGGAAGTGCAAACGTACACGTTTTCGGCCGAAAACGCGTTTGCCGGCGAAAACGCACACCACGGCTCTTTCTGAGAAAAAGCAAGCACGGAGGACGAGAACCGCTTTTGCCCTGCGTAGCGTTCCGGGCAGCGGGTAGAACCAGGCAGAGAATTCCCGGCTAGCAGCTTCCCTGTGGCGGGGAAGTGCAAACGTACACGTTTTCGGCCGAAAACGCGTTTGCCGGCGAAAACGCACACCACGGCTCTTTCTGAGAAAAAGCAAGCACGGAGGACGAGAACCGCTTTTGCCCTGCGTAGCGTTCCGGGCAGCGGGTAGAACCAGGCAGAGAATTCCCGGCTAGCAGCTTCCCTGTGGCGGGGAAGTGCAAACGTACACGTTTTCGGCCGAAAACGCGTTTGCCGGCGAAAACGCACACCACGGCTCTTTCTGAGAAAAAGCAAGCACGGAGGACGAGAACCGCTTTTGCCCTGCGTAGCGTTCCGGGCAGCGGGTAGAACCAGGCAGAGAATTCCCGGCTAGCAGCTTCCCTGTGGCGGGGAAGTGCAAACGTACACGTTTTCGGCCGAAAACGCGTTTTCCGGCGAAAACGCACACCACGGCTCTTTCTGAGAAAAAGCAAGCACGGAGGACGAGAACCGCTTTTGCCCTGCGTAGCGTTCCGGGCAGCGGGTAGAACCAGGCAGAGAATTCCCGGCTAGCAGCTTCCCTGTGGCGGGGAAGTGCAAACGTACACGTTTTCGGCCGAAAACGCGTTTTCCGGCGAAAACGCACACCACGGCTCTTTCTGAGAAAAAGCAAGCACGGAGGACGAGAACCGCTTTTGCCCTGCGTAGCGTTCCGGGCAGCGGGTAGAACCAGGCAGAGAATTCCCGGCTAGCAGCTTCCCTGTGGCGGGGAAGTGCAAACGTACACGTTTTCGGCCGAAAACGCGTTTTCCGGCGAAAACGCACACCACGGCTCTTTCTGAGAAAAAGCAAGCACGGAGGACGAGAACCGCTTTTGCCCTGCGTAGCGTTCCGGGCAGCGGGTAGAACCAGGCAGAGAATTCCCGGCTAGCAGCTTCCCTGTGGCGGGGAAGTGCAAACGTACACGTTTTCGGCCGAAAACGCGTTTTCCGGCGAAAACGCACACCACGGCTCTTTCTGAGAAAAAGCAAGCACGGAGGACGAGAACCGCTTTTGCCCTGCGTAGCGTTCCGGGCAGCGGGTAGAACCAGGCAGAGAATTCCCGGCTAGCAGCTTCCCTGTGGCGGGGAAGTGCAAACGTACACGTTTTCGGCTGAAAACGCGTTTGCCGGCGAAAACGCACACCACGGCTCTTTCTGAGAAAAAGCAAGCACGGAGGACGAGAACCGCTTTTGCCCTGCGTAGCGTTCCGGGCAGCGGGTAGAACCAGGCAGAGAATTCCCGGCTAGCAGCTTCCCTGTGGCGGGGAAGTGCAAACGTACACGTTTTCGGCCGAAAACGCGTTTTCCGGCGAAAACGCACACCACGGCTCTTTCTGAGAAAAAGCAAGCACGGAGGACGAGAACCGCTTTTGCCCTGCGTAGCGTTCCGGGCAGCGGGTAAAACCAGGCAGAGAATTCCCGGCTAGCAGCTTCCCTGTGGCGGGGAAGTGCAAACGTACACGTTTTCGGCCGAAAACGCGTTTTCCGGCGAAAACGCACACCACGGCTCTTTCTGAGAAAAAGCAAGCACGGAGGACGAGAACCGCTTTTGCCCTGCGTAGCGTTCCGGGCAGCGGGTAGAACCAGGCAGAGAATTCCCGGCTAGCAGCTTCCCTGTGGCGGGGAAGTGCAAACGTACACGTTTTCGGCCGAAAACGCGTTTGCCGGCGAAAACGCACACCACGGCTCTTTCTGAGAAAAAGCAAGCACGGAGGACGAGAACCGCTTTTGCCCTGCGTAGCGTTCCGGGCAGCGGGTAGAACCAGGCAGAGAATTCCCGGCTAGCAGCTTCCCTGTGGCGGGGAAGTGCAAACGTACACGTTTTCGGCCGAAAACGCGTTTGCCGGCGAAAACGCACACCACGGCTCTTTCTGAGAAAAAGCAAGCACGGAGGACGAGAACCGCTTTTGCCCTGCGTAGCGTTCCGGGCAGCGGGTAGAACCAGGCAGAGAATTCCCGGCTAGCAGCTTCCCTGTGGCGGGGAAGTGCAAACGTACACGTTTTCGGCCGAAAACGCGTTTGCCGGCGAAAACGCACACCACGGCTCTTTCTGAGAAAAAGCAAGCACGGAGGACGAGAACCGCTTTTGCCCTGCGTAGCGTTCCGGGCAGCGGGTAGAACCAGGCAGAGAATTCCCGGCTAGCAGCTTCCCTGTGGCGGGGAAGTGCAAACGTACACGTTTTCGGCCGAAAACGCGTTTTCCGGCGAAAACGCACACCACGGCTCTTTCTGAGAAAAAGCAAGCACGGAGGACGAGAACCGCTTTTGCCCTGCGTAGCGTTCCGGGCAGCGGGTAGAACCAGGCAGAGAATTCCCGGCTAGCAGCTTCCCTGTGGCGGGGAAGTGCAAACGTACACGTTTTCGGCCGAAAACGCGTTTGCCGGCGAAAACGCACACCACGGCTCTTTCTGAGAAAAAGCAAGCACGGAGGACGAGAACCGCTTTTGCCCTGCGTAGCGTTCCGGGCAGCGGGTAGAACCAGGCAGAGAATTCGCGGCTAGCAGCTTCCCTGTGGCGGGGAAGTGCAAACGTACACGTTTTCGGCCGAAAACGCGTTTGCCGGCGAAAACGCACACCACGGCTCTTTCTGAGAAAAAGCAAGCACGGAGGACGAGAACCGCTTTTGCCCTGCGTAGCGTTCCGGGCAGCGGGTAGAACCAGGCAGAGAATTCCCGGCTAGCAGCTTCCCTGTGGCGGGGAAGTGCAAACGTACACGTTTTCGGCCGAAAACGCGTTTTCCGGCGAAAACGCACACCACGGCTCTTTCTGAGAAAAAGCAAGCACGGAGGACGAGAACCGCTTTTGCCCTGCGTAGCGTTCCGGGCAGCGGGTAGAACCAGGCAGAGAATTCCCGGCTAGCAGCTTCCCTGTGGCGGGGAAGTGCAAACGTACACGTTTTCGGCCGAAAACGCGTTTTCCGGCGAAAACGCACACCACGGCTCTTTCTGAGAAAAAGCAAGCACGGAGGACGAGAACCGCTTTTGCCCTGCGTAGCGTTCCGGGCAGCGGGTAGAACCAGGCAGAGAATTCCCGGCTAGCAGCTTCCCTGTGGCGGGGAAGTGCAAACGTACACGTTTTCGGCCGAAAACGCGTTTTCCGGCGAAAACGCACACCACGGCTCTTTCTGAGAAAAAGCAAGCACGGAGGACGAGAACCGCTTTTGCCCTGCGTAGCGTTCCGGGCAGCGGGTAGAACCAGGCAGAGAATTCCCGGCTAGCAGCTTCCCTGTGGCGGGGAAGTGCAAACGTACACGTTTTCGGCTGAAAACGCGTTTGCCGGCGAAAACGCACACCACGGCTCTTTCTGAGAAAAAGCAAGCACGGAGGACGAGAACCGCTTTTGCCCTGCGTAGCGTTCCGGGCAGCGGGTAGAACCAGGCAGAGAATTCCCGGCTAGCAGCTTCCCTGTGGCGGGGAAGTGCAAACGTACACGTTTTCGGCCGAAAACGCGTTTTCCGGCGAAAACGCACACCACGGCTCTTTCTGAGAAAAAGCAAGCACGGAGGACGAGAACCGCTTTTGCCCTGCGTAGC
This sequence comes from Athene noctua, assembly GCF_965140245.1. Classification (NCBI taxonomy): domain Eukaryota; kingdom Metazoa; phylum Chordata; class Aves; order Strigiformes; family Strigidae; genus Athene; species Athene noctua. The sequence continues at coordinate 35,024 of NW_027437909.1, read as the reverse complement.
GTTCCGGGCAGCGGGTAAAACCAGGCAGAGAATTCCCGGCTAGCAGCTTCCCTGTGGCGGGGAAGTGCAAACGTACACGTTTTCGGCCGAAAACGCGTTTTCCGGCGAAAACGCACACCACGGCTCTTTCTGAGAAAAAGCAAGCACGGAGGACGAGAACCGCTTTTGCCCTGCGTAGCGTTCCGGGCAGCGGGTAGAACCAGGCAGAGAATTCCCGGCTAGCAGCTTCCCTGTGGCGGGGAAGTGCAAACGTACACGTTTTCGGCCGAAAACGCGTTTTCCAGCGAAAACGCACACCACGGCTCTTTCTGAGAAAAAGCAAGCACGGAGGACGAGAACCGCTTTTGCCCTGCGTAGCGTTCCGGGCAGCGGGTAGAACCAGGCAGAGAATTCCCGGCTAGCAGCTTCCCTGTGGCGGTGAAGTGCAAACGTACACGTTTTCGGCCGAAAACGCGTTTTCCGGCGAAAACGCACACCACGGCTCTTTCTGAGAAAAAGCAAGCACGGAGGACGAGAACCGCTTTTGCCCTGCGTAGCGTTCCGGGCAGCGGGTAGAACCAGGCAGAGAATTCCCGGCTAGCAGCTTCCCTGTGGCGGGGAAGTGCAAACGTACACGTTTTCGGCCGAAAACGCGTTTGCCGGCGAAAACGCACACCACGGCTCTTTCTGAGAAAAAGCAAGCACGGAGGACGAGAACCGCTTTTGCCCTGCGTAGCGTTCCGGGCAGCGGGTAGAACCAGGCAGAGAATTCCCGGCTAGCAGCTTCCCTGTGGCGGGGAAGTGCAAACGTACACGTTTTCGGCCGAAAACGCGTTTGCCGGCGAAAACGCACACCACGGCTCTTTCTGAGAAAAAGCAAGCACGGAGGACGAGAACCGCTTTTGCCCTGCGTAGCGTTCCGGGCAGCGGGTAGAACCAGGCAGAGAATTCCCGGCTAGCAGCTTCCCTGTGGCGGGGAAGTGCAAACGTACACGTTTTCGGCCGAAAACGCGTTTGCCGGCGAAAACGCACACCACGGCTCTTTCTGAGAAAAAGCAAGCACGGAGGACGAGAACCGCTTTTGCCCTGCGTAGCGTTCCGGGCAGCGGGTAGAACCAGGCAGAGAATTCCCGGCTAGCAGCTTCCCTGTGGCGGGGAAGTGCAAACGTACACGTTTTCGGCCGAAAACGCGTTTGCCGGCGAAAACGCACACCACGGCTCTTTCTGAGAAAAAGCAAGCACGGAGGACGAGAACCGCTTTTGCCCTGCGTAGCGTTCCGGGCAGCGGGTAGAACCAGGCAGAGAATTCCCGGCTAGCAGCTTCCCTGTGGCGGGGAAGTGCAAACGTACACGTTTTCGGCCGAAAACGCGTTTGCCGGCGAAAACGCACACCACGGCTCTTTCTGAGAAAAAGCAAGCACGGAGGACGAGAACCGCTTTTGCCCTGCGTAGCGTTCCGGGCAGCGGGTAGAACCAGGCAGAGAATTCCCGGCTAGCAGCTTCCCTGTGGCGGGGAAGTGCAAACGTACACGTTTTCGGCCGAAAACGCGTTTGCCGGCGAAAACGCACACCACGGCTCTTTCTGAGAAAAAGCAAGCACGGAGGACGAGAACCGCTTTTGCCCTGCGTAGCGTTCCGGGCAGCGGGTAGAACCAGGCAGAGAATTCCCGGCTAGCAGCTTCCCTGTGGCGGGGAAGTGCAAACGTACACGTTTTCGGCCGAAAACGCGTTTGCCGGCGAAAACGCACACCACGGCTCTTTCTGAGAAAAAGCAAGCACGGAGGACGAGAACCGCTTTTGCCCTGCGTAGCGTTCCGGGCAGCGGGTAGAACCAGGCAGAGAATTCCCGGCTAGCAGCTTCCCTGTGGCGGGGAAGTGCAAACGTACACGTTTTCGGCCGAAAACGCGTTTGCCGGCGAAAACGCACACCACGGCTCTTTCTGAGAAAAAGCAAGCACGGAGGACGAGAACCGCTTTTGCCCTGCGTAGCGTTCCGGGCAGCGGGTAGAACCAGGCAGAGAATTCCCGGCTAGCAGCTTCCCTGTGGCGGGGAAGTGCAAACGTACACGTTTTCGGCCGAAAACGCGTTTGCCGGCGAAAACGCACACCACGGCTCTTTCTGAGAAAAAGCAAGCACGGAGGACGAGAACCGCTTTTGCCCTGCGTAGCGTTCCGGGCAGCGGGTAGAACCAGGCAGAGAATTCCCGGCTAGCAGCTTCCCTGTGGCGGGGAAGTGCAAACGTACACGTTTTCGGCCGAAAACGCGTTTGCCGGCGAAAACGCACACCACGGCTCTTTCTGAGAAAAAGCAAGCACGGAGGACGAGAACCGCTTTTGCCCTGCGTAGCGTTCCGGGCAGCGGGTAGAACCAGGCAGAGAATTCCCGGCTAGCAGCTTCCCTGTGGCGGGGAAGTGCAAACGTACACGTTTTCGGCCGAAAACGCGTTTGCCGGCGAAAACGCACACCACGGCTCTTTCTGAGAAAAAGCAAGCACGGAGGACGAGAACCGCTTTTGCCCTGCGTAGCGTTCCGGGCAGCGGGTAGAACCAGGCAGAGAATTCCCGGCTAGCAGCTTCCCTGTGGCGGGGAAGTGCAAACGTACACGTTTTCGGCCGAAAACGCGTTTGCCGGCGAAAACGCACACCACGGCTCTTTCTGAGAAAAAGCAAGCACGGAGGACGAGAACCGCTTTTGCCCTGCGTAGCGTTCCGGGCAGCGGGTAGAACCAGGCAGAGAATTCCCGGCTAGCAGCTTCCCTGTGGCGGGGAAGTGCAAACGTACACGTTTTCGGCCGAAAACGCGTTTGCCGGCGAAAACGCACACCACGGCTCTTTCTGAGAAAAAGCAAGCACGGAGGACGAGAACCGCTTTTGCCCTGCGTAGCGTTCCGGGCAGCGGGTAGAACCAGGCAGAGAATTCCCGGCTAGCAGCTTCCCTGTGGCGGGGAAGTGCAAATGTACACGTTTTCGGCCGAAAACGCGTTTGCCGGCGAAAACGCACACCACGGCTCTTTCTGAGAAAAAGCAAGCACGGAGGACGAGAACCGCTTTTGCCCTGCGTAGCGTTCCGGGCAGCGGGTAGAACCAGGCAGAGAATTCCCGGCTAGCAGCTTCCCTGTGGCGGGGAAGTGCAAACGTACACGTTTTCGGCCGAAAACGCGTTTGCCGGCGAAAACGCACACCACGGCTCTTTCTGAGAAAAAGCAAGCACGGAGGACGAGAACCGCTTTTGCCCTGCGTAGCGTTCCGGGCAGCGGGTAGAACCAGGCAGAGAATTCCCGGCTAGCAGCTTCCCTGTGGCGGGGAAGTGCAAACGTACACGTTTTCGGCCGAAAACGCGTTTTCCGGCGAAAACGCACACCACGGCTCTTTCTGAGAAAAAGCAAGCACGGAGGACGAGAACCGCTTTTGCCCTGCGTAGCGTTCCGGGCAGCGGGTAGAACCAGGCAGAGAATTCCCGGCTAGCAGCTTCCCTGTGGCGGGGAAGTGCAAACGTACACGTTTTCGGCCGAAAACGCGTTTGCCGGCGAAAACGCACACCACGGCTCTTTCTGAGAAAAAGCAAGCACGGAGGACGAGAACCGCTTTTGCCCTGCGTAGCGTTCCGGGCAGCGGGTAGAACCAGGCAGAGAATTCCCGGCTAGCAGCTTCCCTGTGGCGGGGAAGTGCAAACGTACACGTTTTCGGCCGAAAACGCGTTTGCCGGCGAAAACGCACACCACGGCTCTTTCTGAGAAAAAGCAAGCACGGAGGACGAGAACCGCTTTTGCCCTGCGTAGCGTTCCGGGCAGCGGGTAGAACCAGGCAGAGAATTCCCGGCTAGCAGCTTCCCTGTGGCGGGGAAGTGCAAACGTACACGTTTTCGGCCGAAAACGCGTTTGCCGGCGAAAACGCACACCACGGCTCTTTCTGAGAAAAAGCAAGCACGGAGGACGAGAACCGCTTTTGCCCTGCGTAGCGTTCCGGGCAGCGGGTAGAACCAGGCAGAGAATTCCCGGCTAGCAGCTTCCCTGTGGCGGGGAAGTGCAAACGTACACGTTTTCGGCCGAAAACGCGTTTGCCGGCGAAAACGCACACCACGGCTCTTTCTGAGAAAAAGCAAGCACGGAGGACGAGAACCGCTTTTGCCCTGCGTAGCGTTCCGGGCAGCGGGTAGAACCAGGCAGAGAATTCCCGGCTAGCAGCTTCCCTGTGGCGGGGAAGTGCAAACGTACACGTTTTCGGCCGAAAACGCGTTTGCCGGCGAAAACGCACACCACGGCTCTTTCTGAGAAAAAGCAAGCACGGAGGACGAGAACCGCTTTTGCCCTGCGTAGCGTTCCGGGCAGCGGGTAGAACCAGGCAGAGAATTCCCGGCTAGCAGCTTCCCTGTGGCGGGGAAGTGCAAACGTACACGTTTTCGGCCGAAAACGCGTTTGCCGGCGAAAACGCACACCACGGCTCTTTCTGAGAAAAAGCAAGCACGGAGGACGAGAACCGCTTTTGCCCTGCGTAGCGTTCCGGGCAGCGGGTAGAACCAGGCAGAGAATTCCCGGCTAGCAGCTTCCCTGTGGCGGGGAAGTGCAAACGTACACGTTTTCGGCCGAAAACGCGTTTTCCGGCGAAAACGCACACCACGGCTCTTTCTGAGAAAAAGCAAGCACGGAGGACGAGAACCGCTTTTGCCCTGCGTAGCGTTCGGCAGCGGGTAGAACCAGGCAGAGAATTCCCGGCTAGCAGCTTCCCTGTGGCGGGGAAGTGCAAACGTACACGTTTTCGGCCGAAAACGCGTTTGCCGGCGAAAACGCACACCACGGCTCTTTCTGAGAAAAAGCAAGCACGGAGGACGAGAACCGCTTTTGCCCTGCGTAGCGTTCCGGGCAGCGGGTAGAACCAGGCAGAGAATTCCCGGCTAGCAGCTTCCCTGTGGCGGGGAAGTGCAAACGTACACGTTTTCGGCCGAAAACGCGTTTGCCGGCGAAAACGCACACCACGGCTCTTTCTGAGAAAAAGCAAGCACGGAGGACGAGAACCGCTTTTGCCCTGCGTAGCGTTCCGGGCAGCGGGTAGAACCAGGCAGAGAATTCCCGGCTAGCAGCTTCCCTGTGGCGGGGAAGTGCAAACGTACACGTTTTCGGCCGAAAACGCGTTTGCCGGCGAAAACGCACACCACGGCTCTTTCTGAGAAAAAGCAAGCACGGAGGACGAGAACCGCTTTTGCCCTGCGTAGCGTTCCGGGCAGCGGGTAGAACCAGGCAGAGAATTCCCGGCTAGCAGCTTCCCTGTGGCGGGGAAGTGCAAACGTACACGTTTTCGGCCGAAAACGCGTTTGCCGGCGAAAACGCACACCACGGCTCTTTCTGAGAAAAAGCAAGCACGGAGGACGAGAACCGCTTTTGCCCTGCGTAGCGTTCCGGGCAGCGGGTAGAACCAGGCAGAGAATTCCCGGCTAGCAGCTTCCCTGTGGCGGGGAAGTGCAAACGTACACGTTTTCGGCCGAAAACGCGTTTGCCGGCGAAAACGCACACCACGGCTCTTTCTGAGAAAAAGCAAGCACGGAGGACGAGAACCGCTTTTGCCCTGCGTAGCGTTCCGGGCAGCGGGTAGAACCAGGCAGAGAATTCCCGGCTAGCAGCTTCCCTGTGGCGGGGAAGTGCAAACGTACACGTTTTCGGCCGAAAACGCGTTTGCCGGCGAAAACGCACACCACGGCTCTTTCTGAGAAAAAGCAAGCACGGAGGACGAGAACCGCTTTTGCCCTGCGTAGCGTTCCGGGCAGCGGGTAGAACCAGGCAGAGAATTCCCGGCTAGCAGCTTCCCTGTGGCGGGGAAGTGCAAACGTACACGTTTTCGGCCGAAAACGCGTTTGCCGGCGAAAACGCACACCACGGCTCTTTCTGAGAAAAAGCAAGCACGGAGGACGAGAACCGCTTTTGCCCTGCGTAGCGTTCCGGGCAGCGGGTAGAACCAGGCAGAGAATTCCCGGCTAGCAGCTTCCCTGTGGCGGGGAAGTGCAAACGTACACGTTTTCGGCCGAAAACGCGTTTGCCGGCGAAAACGCACACCACGGCTCTTTCTGAGAAAAAGCAAGCACGGAGGACGAGAACCGCTTTTGCCCTGCGTAGCGTTCCGGGCAGCGGGTAGAACCAGGCAGAGAATTCCCGGCTAGCAGCTTCCCTGTGGCGGGGAAGTGCAAACGTACACGTTTTCGGCCGAAAACGCGTTTGCCGGCGAAAACGCACACCACGGCTCTTTCTGAGAAAAAGCAAGCACGGAGGACGAGAACCGCTTTTGCCCTGCGTAGCGTTCCGGGCAGCGGGTAGAACCAGGCAGAGAATTCCCGGCTAGCAGCTTCCCTGTGGCGGGGAAGTGCAAACGTACACGTTTTCGGCCGAAAACGCGTTTGCCGGCGAAAACGCACACCACGGCTCTTTCTGAGAAAAAGCAAGCACGGAGGACGAGAACCGCTTTTGCCCTGCGTAGCGTTCCGGGCAGCGGGTAGAACCAGGCAGAGAATTCCCGGCTAGCAGCTTCCCTGTGGCGGGGAAGTGCAAACGTACACGTTTTCGGCCGAAAACGCGTTTGCCGGCGAAAACGCACACCACGGCTCTTTCTGAGAAAAAGCAAGCACGGAGGACGAGAACCGCTTTTGCCCTGCGTAGCGTTCCGGGCAGCGGGTAGAACCAGGCAGAGAATTCCCGGCTAGCAGCTTCCCTGTGGCGGGGAAGTGCAAACGTACACGTTTTCGGCCGAAAACGCGTTTGCCGGCGAAAACGCACACCACGGCTCTTTCTGAGAAAAAGCAAGCACGGAGGACGAGAACCGCTTTTGCCCTGCGTAGCGTTCCGGGCAGCGGGTAGAACCAGGCAGAGAATTCCCGGCTAGCAGCTTCCCTGTGGCGGGGAAGTGCAAACGTACACGTTTTCGGCCGAAAACGCGTTTGCCGGCGAAAACGCACACCACGGCTCTTTCTGAGAAAAAGCAAGCACGGAGGACGAGAACCGCTTTTGCCCTGCGTAGCGTTCCGGGCAGCGGGTAGAACCAGGCAGAGAATTCCCGGCTAGCAGCTTCCCTGTGGCGGGGAAGTGCAAACGTACACGTTTTCGGCCGAAAACGCGTTTGCCGGCGAAAACGCACACCACGGCTCTTTCTGAGAAAAAGCAAGCACGGAGGACGAGAACCGCTTTTGCCCTGCGTAGCGTTCCGGGCAGCGGGTAGAACCAGGCAGAGAATTCCCGGCTAGCAGCTTCCCTGTGGCGGGGAAGTGCAAACGTACACGTTTTCGGCCGAAAACGCGTTTGCCGGCGAAAACGCACACCACGGCTCTTTCTGAGAAAAAGCAAGCACGGAGGACGAGAACCGCTTTTGCCCTGCGTAGCGTTCCGGGCAGCGGGTAGAACCAGGCAGAGAATTCCCGGCTAGCAGCTTCCCTGTGGCGGGGAAGTGCAAACGTACACGTTTTCGGCCGAAAACGCGTTTGCCGGCGAAAACGCACACCACGGCTCTTTCTGAGAAAAAGCAAGCACGGAGGACGAGAACCGCTTTTGCCCTGCGTAGCGTTCCGGGCAGCGGGTAGAACCAGGCAGAGAATTCCCGGCTAGCAGCTTCCCTGTGGCGGGGAAGTGCAAACGTACACGTTTTCGGCCGAAAACGCGTTTGCCGGCGAAAACGCACACCACGGCTCTTTCTGAGAAAAAGCAAGCACGGAGGACGAGAACCGCTTTTGCCCTGCGTAGCGTTCCGGGCAGCGGGTAGAACCAGGCAGAGAATTCCCGGCTAGCAGCTTCCCTGTGGCGGGGAAGTGCAAACGTACACGTTTTCGGCCGAAAACGCGTTTGCCGGCGAAAACGCACACCACGGCTCTTTCTGAGAAAAAGCAAGCACGGAGGACGAGAACCGCTTTTGCCCTGCGTAGCGTTCCGGGCAGCGGGTAGAACCAGGCAGAGAATTCCCGGCTAGCAGCTTCCCTGTGGCGGGGAAGTGCAAACGTACACGTTTTCGGCCGAAAACGCGTTTTCCGGCGAAAACGCACACCACGGCTCTTTCTGAGAAAAAGCAAGCACGGAGGACGAGAACCGCTTTTGCCCTGCGTAGCGTTCCGGGCAGCGGGTAGAACCAGGCAGAGAATTCCCGGCTAGCAGCTTCCCTGTGGCGGGGAAGTGCAAACGTACACGTTTTCGGCCGAAAACGCGTTTGCCGGCGAAAACGCACACCACGGCTCTTTCTGAGAAAAAGCAAGCACGGAGGACGAGAACCGCTTTTGCCCTGCGTAGCGTTCCGGGCAGCGGGTAGAACCAGGCAGAGAATTCCCGGCTAGCAGCTTCCCTGTGGCGGGGAAGTGCAAACGTACACGTTTTCGGCCGAAAACGCGTTTTCCGGCGAAAACGCACACCACGGCTCTTTCTGAGAAAAAGCAAGCACGGAGGACGAGAACCGCTTTTGCCCTGCGTAGCGTTCCGGGCAGCGGGTAGAACCAGGCAGAGAATTCCCGGCTAGCAGCTTCCCTGTGGCGGGGAAGTGCAAACGTACACGTTTTCGGCCGAAAACGCGTTTGCCGGCGAAAACGCACACCACGGCTCTTTCTGAGAAAAAGCAAGCACGGAGGACGAGAACCGCTTTTGCCCTGCGTAGCGTTCCGGGCAGCGGGTAGAACCAGGCAGAGAATTCCCGGCTAGCAGCTTCCCTGTGGCGGGGAAGTGCAAACGTACACGTTTTCGGCCGAAAACGCGTTTTCCGGCGAAAACGCACACCACGGCTCTTTCTGAGAAAAAGCAAGCACGGAGGACGAGAACCGCTTTTGCCCTGCGTAGCGTTCCGGGCAGCGGGTAGAACCAGGCAGAGAATTCCCGGCTAGCAGCTTCCCTGTGGCGGGGAAGTGCAAACGTACACGTTTTCGGCCGAAAACGCGTTTTCCGGCGAAAACGCACACCACGGCTCTTTCTGAGAAAAAGCAAGCACGGAGGACGAGAACCGCTTTTGCCCTGCGTAGCGTTCCGGGCAGCGGGTAGAACCAGGCAGAGAATTCCCGGCTAGCAGCTTCCCTGTGGCGGGGAAGTGCAAACGTACACGTTTTCGGCCGAAAACGCGTTTTCCGGCGAAAACGCACACCACGGCTCTTTCTGAGAAAAAGCAAGCACGGAGGACGAGAACCGCTTTTGCCCTGCGTAGCGTTCCGGGCAGCGGGTAGAACCAGGCAGAGAATTCCCGGCTAGCAGCTTCCCTGTGGCGGGGAAGTGCAAACGTACACGTTTTCGGCCGAAAACGCGTTTTCCGGCGAAAACGCACACCACGGCTCTTTCTGAGAAAAAGCAAGCACGGAGGACGAGAACCGCTTTTGCCCTGCGTAGCGTTCCGGGCAGCGGGTAGAACCAGGCAGAGAATTCCCGGCTAGCAGCTTCCCTGTGGCGGGGAAGTGCAAACGTACACGTTTTCGGCCGAAAACGCGTTTTCCGGCGAAAACGCACACCACGGCTCTTTCTGAGAAAAAGCAAGCACGGAGGACGAGAACCGCTTTTGCCCTGCGTAGCGTTCCGGGCAGCGGGTAGAACCAGGCAGAGAATTCCCGGCTAGCAGCTTCCCTGTGGCGGGGAAGTGCAAACGTACACGTTTTCGGCCGAAAACGCGTTTTCCGGCGAAAACGCACACCACGGCTCTTTCTGAGAAAAAGCAAGCACGGAGGACGAGAACCGCTTTTGCCCTGCGTAGCGTTCCGGGCAGCGGGTAGAAACCGCTTTGCCGTAGCGTTGGGCAGGTGAACCTGTGGCGGGGAAGTGCAAACGTACACGTTTTCGGCCGAAAACGCGTTTGCCGGCGAAAACGCACACCACGGCTCTTCTGAGAAAAAGCAAGCACGGAGGACGAGAACCGCTTTTGCCCTGCGTAGCGTTCCGGGCAGCGGGTAGAACCAGGCAGAGAATTCCCGGCTAGCAGCTTCCCTGTGGCGGGGAAGTGCAAACGTACACGTTTTCGGCCGAAAACGCGTTTGCCGGCGAAAACGCACACCACGGCTCTTTCTGAGAAAAAGCAAGCACGGAGGACGAGAACCGCTTTTGCCCTGCGTAGCGTTCCGGGCAGCGGGTAGAACCAGGCAGAGAATTCCCGGCTAGCAGCTTCCCTGTGGCGGGGAAGTGCAAACGTACACGTTTTCGGCCGAAAACGCGTTTGCCGGCGAAAACGCACACCACGGCTCTTTCTGAGAAAAAGCAAGCACGGAGGACGAGAACCGCTTTTGCCCTGCGTAGCGTTCCGGGCAGCGGGTAGAACCAGGCAGAGAATTCCCGGCTAGCAGCTTCCCTGTGGCGGGGAAGTGCAAACGTACACGTTTTCGGCCGAAAACGCGTTTGCCGGCGAAAACGCACACCACGGCTCTTTCTGAGAAAAAGCAAGCACGGAGGACGAGAACCGCTTTTGCCCTGCGTAGCGTTCCGGGCAGCGGGTAGAACCAGGCAGAGAATTCCCGGCTAGCAGCTTCCCTGTGGCGGGGAAGTGCAAACGTACACGTTTTCGGCCGAAAACGCGTTTGCCGGCGAAAACGCACACCACGGCTCTTTCTGAGAAAAAGCAAGCACGGAGGACGAGAACCGCTTTTGCCCTGCGTAGCGTTCCGGGCAGCGGGTAGAACCAGGCAGAGAATTCCCGGCTAGCAGCTTCCCTGTGGCGGGGAAGTGCAAACGTACACGTTTTCGGCCGAAAACGCGTTTGCCGGCGAAAACGCACACCACGGCTCTTTCTGAGAAAAAGCAAGCACGGAGGACGAGAACCGCTTTTGCCCTGCGTAGCGTTCCGGGCAGCGGGTAGAACCAGGCAGAGAATTCCCGGCTAGCAGCTTCCCTGTGGCGGGGAAGTGCAAACGTACACGTTTTCGGCCGAAAACGCGTTTTCCGGCGAAAACGCACACCACGGCTCTTTCTGAGAAAAAGCAAGCACGGAGGACGAGAACCGCTTTTGCCCTGCGTAGCGTTCCGGGCAGCGGGTAGAACCAGGCAGAGAATTCCCGGCTAGCAGCTTCCCTGTGGCGGGGAAGTGCAAACGTACACGTTTTCGGCCGAAAACGCGTTTGCCGGCGAAAACGCACACCACGGCTCTTTCTGAGAAAAAGCAAGCACGGAGGACGAGAACCGCTTTTGCCCTGCGTAGCGTTCCGGGCAGCGGGTAGAACCAGGCAGAGAATTCCCGGCTAGCAGCTTCCCTGTGGCGGGGAAGTGCAAACGTACACGTTTTCGGCCGAAAACGCGTTTGCCGGCGAAAACGCACACCACGGCTCTTTCTGAGAAAAAGCAAGCACGGAGGACGAGAACCGCTTTTGCCCTGCGTAGCGTTCCGGGCAGCGGGTAGAACCAGGCAGAGAATTCCCGGCTAGCAGCTTCCCTGTGGCGGGGAAGTGCAAACGTACACGTTTTCGGCCGAAAACGCGTTTTCCGGCGAAAACGCACACCACGGCTCTTTCTGAGAAAAAGCAAGCACGGAGGACGAGAACCGCTTTTGCCCTGCGTAGCGTTCCGGGCAGCGGGTAGAACCAGGCAGAGAATTCCCGGCTAGCAGCTTCCCTGTGGCGGGGAAGTGCAAACGTACACGTTTTCGGCCGAAAACGCGTTTTCCGGCGAAAACGCACACCACGGCTCTTTCTGAGAAAAAGCAAGCACGGAGGACGAGAACCGCTTTTGCCCTGCGTAGCGTTCCGGGCAGCGGGTAGAACCAGGCAGAGAATTCCCGGCTAGCAGCTTCCCTGTGGCGGGGAAGTGCAAACGTACACGTTTTCGGCCGAAAACGCGTTTTCCGGCGAAAACGCACACCACGGCTCTTTCTGAGAAAAAGCAAGCACGGAGGACGAGAACCGCTTTTGCCCTGCGTAGCGTTCCGGGCAGCGGGTAGAACCAGGCAGAGAATTCCCGGCTAGCAGCTTCCCTGTGGCGGGGGAAGTGCAAACGTACACGTTTTCGGCCGAAAACGCGTTTTCCGGCGAAAACGCACACCACGGCTCTTTCTGAGAAAAAGCAAGCACGGAGGACGAGAACCGCTTTTGCCCTGCGTAGCGTTCCGGGCAGCGGGTAGAACCAGGCAGAGAATTCCCGGCTAGCAGCTTCCCTGTGGCGGGGAAGTGCAAACGTACACGTTTTCGGCCGAAAACGCGTTTTCCGGCGAAAACGCACACCACGGCTCTTTCTGAGAAAAAGCAAGCACGGAGGACGAGAACCGCTTTTGCCCTGCGTAGCGTTCCGGGCAGCGGGTAGAACCAGGCAGAGAATTCCCGGCTAGCAGCTTCCCTGTGGCGGGGAAGTGCAAACGTACACGTTTTCGGCCGAAAACGCGTTTTCCGGCGAAAACGCACACCACGGCTCTTTCTGAGAAAAAGCAAGCACGGAGGACGAGAACCGCTTTTGCCCTGCGTAGCGTTCCGGGCAGCGGGTAGAACCAGGCAGAGAATTCCCGGCTAGCAGCTTCCCTGTGGCGGGGAAGTGCAAACGTACACGTTTTCGGCCGAAAACGCGTTTGCCGGCGAAAACGCACACCACGGCTCTTTCTGAGAAAAAGCAAGCACGGAGGACGAGAACCGCTTTTGCCCTGCGTAGCGTTCCGGGCAGCGGGTAGAACCAGGCAGAGAATTCCCGGCTAGCAGCTTCCCTGTGGCGGGGAAGTGCAAACGTACACGTTTTCGGCCGAAAACGCGTTTGCCGGCGAAAACGCACACCACGGCTCTTTCTGAGAAAAAGCAAGCACGGAGGACGAGAACCGCTTTTACCCTGCGTAGCGTTCCGGGCAGCGGGTAGAACCAGGCAGAGAATTCCCGGCTAGCAGCTTCCCTGTGGCGGGGAAGTGCAAACGTACACGTTTTCCGGCGAAAACGCACACCACGGCTCTTTCTGAGAAAAAGCAAGCACGGAGGACGAGAACCGCTTTTGCCCTGCGTAGCGTTCCGGGCAGCGGGTAGAACCAGGCAGAGAATTCCCGGCTAGCAGCTTCCCTGTGGCGGGGAAGTGCAAACGTACACGTTTTCGGCCGAAAACGCGTTTTCCGGCGAAAACGCACACCACGGCTCTTTCTGAGAAAAAGCAAGCACGGAGGACGAGAACCGCTTTTGCCCTGCGTAGCGTTCCGGGCAGCGGGTAGAACCAGGCAGAGAATTCCCGGCTAGCAGCTTCCCTGTGGCGGGGAAGTGCAAACGTACACGTTTTCGGCCGAAAACGCGTTTGCCGGCGAAACGCACACCACGGCTCTTTCTGAGAAAAAGCAAGCACGGAGGACGAGAACCGCTTTTGCCCTGCGTAGCGTTCCGGGCAGCGGGTAGAACCAGGCAGAGAATTCCCGGCTAGCAGCTTCCCTGTGGCGGGGAAGTGCAAACGTACACGTTTTCGGCCGAAAACGCGTTTGCCGGCGAAAACGCACACCACGGCTCTTTCTGAGAAAAAGCAAGCACGGAGGACGAGAACCGCTTTTGCCCTGCGTAGCGTTCCGGGCAGCGGGTAGAACCAGGCAGAGAATTCCCGGCTAGCAGCTTCCCTGTGGCGGGGAAGTGCAAACGTACACGTTTTCGGCCGAAAACGCGTTTTCCGGCGAAAACGCACACCACGGCTCTTTCTGAGAAAAAGCAAGCACGGAGGACGAGAACCGCTTTTGCCCTGCGTAGCGTTCCGGGCAGCGGGTAGAACCAGGCAGAGAATTCCCGGCTAGCAGCTTCCCTGTGGCGGGGAAGTGCAAACGTACACGTTTTCGGCCGAAAACGCGTTTGCCGGCGAAAACGCACACCACGGCTCTTTCTGAGAAAAAGCAAGCACGGAGGACGAGAACCGCTTTTGCCCTGCGTAGCGTTCCGGGCAGCGGGTAGAACCAGGCAGAGAATTCCCGGCTAGCAGCTTCCCTGTGGCGGGGAAGTGCAAACGTACACGTTTTCGGCCGAAAACGCGTTTTCCGGCGAAAACGCACACCACGGCTCTTTCTGAGAAAAAGCAAGCACGGAGGACGAGAACCGCTTTTACCCTGCGTAGCGTTCCGGGCAGCGGGTAGAACCAGGCAGAGAATTCCCGGCTAGCAGCTTCCCTGTGGCGGGGAAGTGCAAAACGTACACGTTTTCGGCCGAAAACGCGTTTTCCGGCGAAAACGCACACCACGGCTCTTTCTGAGAAAAAGCAAGCACGGAGGACGAGAACCGCTTTTGCCCTGCGTAGCGTTCCGGGCAGCGGGTAGAACCAGGCAGAGAATTCCCGGCTAGCAGCTTCCCTGTGGCGGGGAAGTGCAAACGTACACGTTTTCGGCCGAAAACGCGTTTGCCGGCGAAAACGCACACCACGGCTCTTTCTGAGAAAAGCAAGCACGGAGGACGAGAACCGCTTTTGCCCTGCGTAGCGTTCCGGGCAGCGGGTAGAACCAGGCAGAGAATTCCCGGCTAGCAGCTTCCCTGTGGCGGGGAAGTGCAAACGTACACGTTTTCGGCCGAAAACGCGTTTGCCGGCGAAAACGCACACCACGGCTCTTTCTGAGAAAAAGCAAGCACGGAGGACGAGAACCGCTTTTGCCCTGCGTAGCGTTCCGGGCAGCGGGTAGAACCAGGCAGAGAATTCCCGGCTAGCAGCTTCCCTGTGGCGGGGAAGTGCAAACGTACACGTTTTCGGCCGAAAACGCGTTTGCCGGCGAAAACGCACACCACGGCTCTTTCTGAGCAAAAGCAAGCACGGAGGACGAGAACCGCTTTTGCCCTGCGTAGCGTTCCGGGCAGCGGGTAGAACCAGGCAGAGAATTCCCGGCTAGCAGCTTCCCTGTGGCGGGGAAGTGCAAACGTACACGTTTTCGGCCGAAAACGCGTTTTCCGGCGAAAACGCACACCACGGCTCTTTCTGAGAAAAAGCAAGCACGGAGGACGAGAACCGCTTTTGCCCTGCGTAGCGTTCCGGGCAGCGGGTAGAACCAGGCAGAGAATTCCCGGCTAGCAGCTTCCCTGTGGCGGGGAAGTGCAAACGTACACGTTTTCGGCCGAAAACGCGTTTTCCGGCGAAAACGCACACCACGGCTCTTTCTGAGAAAAAGCAAGCACGGAGGACGAGAACCGCTTTTGCCCTGCGTAGCGTTCCGGGCAGCGGGTAGAACCAGGCAGAGAATTCCCGGCTAGCAGCTTCCCTGTGGCGGGGAAGTGCAAACGTACACGTTTTCGGCCGAAAACGCGTTTTCCGGCGAAAACGCACACCACGGCTCTTTCTGAGAAAAAGCAAGCACGGAGGACGAGAACCGCTTTTGCCCTGCGTAGCGTTCCGGGCAGCGGGTAGAACCAGGCAGAGAATTCCCGGCTAGCAGCTTCCCTGTGGCGGGGAAGTGCAAACGTACACGTTTTCGGCCGAAAACGCGTTTTCCGGCGAAAACGCACACCACGGCTCTTTCTGAGAAAAAGCAAGCACGGAGGACGAGAACCGCTTTTGCCCTGCGTAGCGTTCCGGGCAGCGGGTAGAACCAGGCAGAGAATTCCCGGCTAGCAGCTTCCCTGTGGCGGGGAAGTGCAAACGTACACGTTTTCGGCCGAAAACGCGTTTGCCGGCGAAAACGCACACCACGGCTCTTTCTGAGAAAAAGCAAGCACGGAGGACGAGAACCGCTTTTGCCCTGCGTAGCGTTCCGGGCAGCGGGTAGAACCAGGCAGAGAATTCCCGGCTAGCAGCTTCCCTGTGGCGGGGAAGTGCAAACGTACACGTTTTCGGCCGAAAACGCGTTTTCCGGCGAAAAAGCACACCACGGCTCTTTCTGAGTAAAAGCAAGCACAGAGGACGAGAACCGCTTTTGCCCTGCGTAGCGTTCCGGGCAGCGGGTAGAACCAGGCAGAGAATTCCCGGCTAGCTGCTTCCCTGTGGCGGGGAAGTGCAAACGTACACGTTTTCGGCCGAAAACGCGTTTTCAAGCGAAAACGCACACCAAGGCTCTTTCTGAGCAAAAGCAAGCACGGAGGACGAGAATCGCTTTTGCCCTGCGTAGCGTTCCGGGCAGCGGGTAGAACCAGGCAGAGAATTCCCGGCTAGCAGCTTCCCTGTGGCGGGGAAGTGCAAACGTACACGTTTTCGGCCGAAAACGAGTTTTCCGGCGAAAACGCACACCACGGCTCTTTCTGAGCAAAAGCAAGCACGGAGGACGAGAATCGCTTTTGCCCTGCGTAGCGTTCAGGGCAGCGGGTAAAACCAGTCAGAGAATTCCCGGCTAACACCTTCCCTGTGGCGGGGAAGGGCAAACGTACACGTTTTCGGCCGAAAACGCGTTTTCAAGCGAAAAGGCACACCACGGCTTTTTCTGACAAAAGGCAAGCACGGAGGACGAGAATCGATTTTGCCCTGCGTAGCGTTCCGGGCAGCGGGTAAAACCAGGCAGAGAATTCCCGGCTAGCAGCTTCCCTGTGGCGGGGAAGTGCAAACGTACACGTTTTCGGCCGAAAACGCGTTTTCAAGCGAAAACGCACACCAAGGCTCTTTCTGAGCAAAAGCAAGCACGGAGGACGAGAATCGCTTTTGCCCTGCGTAGCGTTCCGGTCAGCGGGTAGAACCAGGCAGAGAATTCCCGGCTAGCAGCTTCCCTGTGGCGGGGAAGTGCAAACGTACACGTTTTCGGCCGAAAACGAGTTTTCCGGCAAAAAAGCACACCACGGCTCTCTGAGAAAAAGCAAGCACGGAGGAGGAGAATCGCTTTTGCCCTGCGTAGCGTTCCGGGCAGCGGGTAGAACCAGGCAGAGAATTCCCGGCTAGCAGCTTCCCTGTGGCGGGGAAGTGCAAACGTACACGTTTTCGGCCGAAAACGCGTTTTCAAGCGAGAACGCACACCAAGGCTCTTTCTGAGCAAAAGCAAGCACGGAGGACGAGAATCGCTTTTGCCCTGCGTAGCGTTCCGGGCAGCGGGTAGAACCAGGCAGAGAATTCCCGGCTAGCAGCTTCCCTGTGGCGGGGAAGTGCAAACGTACACGTTTTCTGCCGAAAACGCGTTTTCAAGCGAAAACGCACACCAAGGCTCTTTCTGAGCAAAAGCAAGAACGGAGGACGAGAATCGCTTTTGCCCTGCGTAGCGTTCCGGGCAGCGGGTAGAACCAGGCAGAGAATTCCCGGCTAGCAGCTTCCCTGTGGCGGGGAAGTGCAAACGTACACGTTTTCGGCCGAAAACGCGTTTGCCGGCGAAAACGCACACCAAGGCTCTTTCTGAGAAAAAGCAAGCACGGAGGACGAGAATCGATTTTGCCCTGCGTAGCGTTCCGGGCAGCGGGTAGAACCAGGCAGAGAATTCCCGGCTAGCAGCTTCCCTGTGGCGGGGAAGTGCAAACGTACACGTTTTCGGCCGAAAACGCGTTTTCAAGCGAAAACGCACACCAAGGCTCTTTCTGAGAAAAAGCAAGCACGGAGGACGAGAACCGCTTTTGCCCTGCGTAGCGTTCCGGGCAGCGGGTAAAACCAGGCAGAGAATTCCCGGCTAGCAGCTTCCCTGTGGCGGGGAAGTGCAAACGTACACGTTTTCGGCCGAAAACGCGTTTTCAAGCGAAAACGCACACCAAGGCTCTTTCTGAGCAAAAGCAAGCACGGAGGACGAGAATCGCTTTTGCCCTGCGTAGCGTTCCGGGCAGCGGGTAGAACCAGGCAGAGAATTCCCGGCTAGCAGCTTCCCTGTGGCGGGGAAGTGCAAACGTACACGTTTTCGGCCGAAAACGCGTTTTCAAGCGAAAACGCACACCAAGGCTCTTTCTGAGAAAAAGCAAGCACGGAGGACGAGAATCGCTTTTGCCCTGCGTAGCGTTCCAAGCAGCGGGTAGAACCAGGCAGAGAATTCCCGGCTAGCAGCTTCCCTGTGGCGGGGAAGTGCAAACGTACACGTTTTCGGCCGAAAACGAGTTTTCCGGCAAAAACGCACACCACGGTACTTTCTGAGCAAAAGCAAGCACGGAGGACGAGAATCGCTTTTGCCCTGCATAGCGTTCAGGGCAGCGGGTAAAACCAGGCAGAGAATTCCCGTCTAGCAGCTTCCCTGTGGCGGGGAAGTGCAAACGTACACGTTTTCGGCCGAAAACACGTTTGCCGGCGAAAACGAACACCAAGGCTCTTTCTGAGCAAAAGCAAGCACGGAGGACGAGAATCGCTTGTGCCCTGCGTAGCGTTCCAGACAGCGGGTAAAACCAGGCAGAGAATTCCCGGCTAGCAGCTTCCCTGTGGCGGGGAAGTGCAAACGTACACGTTTTCGGCCGAAAACGAGTTTTCAAGCGAAAACGCACACCAAGGCTCTTTCGGAGAAAAAGCAAGCACGGAGGACGAGAATCGCTTTTGCCCTGCGTAGCGTTCCGGGCAGCGGGTAGAACCAGGCAGAGAATTCCCGGCTAGCAGCTTCCCTGTGGCGGGGAAGTGCAAACGTACACGTTTTCGGCCGAAAACGCGTTTTCAAGCGAAAACGCACACCAAGGCTCTTTCTGAGAAAAAGCAAGCACGGAGGACGAGAATCGCTTTTGCCCTGCGTAGCGTTCCGGGCAGCGGGTAAAACCAGGCAGAGAATTCCCGGCTAGCAGCTTCCCTGTGGCGGGGAAGTGCAAACGTACACGTTTTCGGCCGAAAACGCGTTTTCCGGCGAAAACGCACACCACGGCTCTTTCTGAGAAAAAGCAAGCACGGAGGACGAGAACCGCTTTTGCCCTGCGTAGCGTTCCGGGCAGCGGGTAGAACCAGGCAGAGAATTCCCGGCTAGCAGCTTCCCTGTGGCGGGGAAGTGCAAACGTACACGTTTTCGGCCGAAAACGCGTTTTCCGGCGAAAACGCACACCACGGCTCTTTCTGAGAAAAAGCAAGCACGGAGGACGAGAACCGCTTTTGCCCTGCGTAGCGTTCCGGGCAGCGGGTAGAACCAGGCAGAGAATTCCCGGCTAGCAGCTTCCCTGTGGCGGGGAAGTGCAAACGTACACGTTTTCGGCCGAAAATGCGTTTGCCGGCGAAAACGCACACCACGGCTCTTTCTGAGAAAAAGCAAGCACGGAGGACGAGAACCGCTTTTGCCCTGCGTAGCGTTCCGGGCAGCGGGTAGAACCAGGCAGAGAATTCCCGGCTAGCAGCTTCCCTGTGGCGGGGAAGTGCAAACGTACACGTTTTCGGCCGAAAACGCGTTTGCCGGCGAAAACGCACACCACGGCTCTTTCTGAGAAAAAGCAAGCACGGAGGACGAGAACCGCTTTTGCCCTGCGTAGCGTTCCGGGCAGCGGGTAGAACCAGGCAGAGAATTCCCGGCTAGCAGCTTCCCTGTGGCGGGGAAGTGCAAACGTACACGTTTTCGGCCGAAAACGCGTTTTCCGGCGAAAACGCACACCACGGCTCTTTCTGAGAAAAAGCAAGCACGGAGGACGAGAACCGCTTTTGCCCTGCGTAGCGTTCCGGGCAGCGGGTAGCACCAGGCAGAGAATTCCCGGCTAGCAGCTTCCCTGTTGGGGAAGTGCAAACGTACACGTTTTCGGCCGAAAACGCGTTTTCCGGCGAAAACGCACACCACGGCTCTTTCTGAGAAAAAGCAAGCACGGAGGACGAGAACCGCTTTTGCCCTGCGTAGCGTTCCGGGCAGCGGGTAGAACCAGGCAGAAAATTCCCGGCTAGCAGCTTCCCTGTGGCGGGGAAGTGCAAACGTACACGTTTTCGGCCGAAAACGCGTTTGCCGGCGAAAACGCACACCACGGCTCTTTCTGAGAAAAAGCAAGCACGGAGGACGAGAACCGCTTTTGCCCTGCGTAGCGTTCCGGGCAGCGGGTAGAACCAGGCAGAGAATTCCCGGCTAGCAGCTTCCCTGTGGCGGGGAAGTGCAAACGTACACGTTTTCGGCCGAAAACGCGTTTTCCGGCGAAAACGAACACCACGGCTCTTTCTGAGAAAAAGCAAGCACGGAGGACGAGAACCGCTTTTGCCCTGCGTAGCGTTCCGGGCAGCGGGTAGAACCAGGCAGAGAATTCCCGGCTAGCAGCTTCCCTGTGGCGGGGAAGTGCAAACGTACACGTTTTCGGCCGAAAACGCGTTTTCCGGCGAAAACGCACACCACGGCTCTTTCTGAGAAAAAGCAAGCACGGAGGACGAGAACCGCTTTTGCCCTGCGTAGCGTTCCGGGCAGCGGGTAGAACCAGGCAGAGAATTCCCGGCTAGCAGCTTCCCTGTGGCGGGGAAGTGCAAACGTACACGTTTTCGGCCGAAAACGCGTTTGCCGGCGAAAACGCACACCACGGCTCTTTCTGAGAAAAAGCAAGCACGGAGGACGAGAACCGCTTTTGCCCTGCGTAGCGTTCCGGGCAGCGGGTAGAACCAGGCAGAGAATTCCCGGCTAGCAGCTTCCCTGTGGCGGGGAAGTGCAAACGTACACGTTTTCGGCCGAAAACGCGTTTGCCGGCGAAAACGCACACCACGGCTCTTTCTGAGAAAAAGCAAGCACGGAGGACGAGAACCGCTTTTGCCCTGCGTAGCGTTCCGGGCAGCGGGTAGAACCAGGCAGAGAATTCCCGGCTAGCAGCTTCCCTGTGGCGGGGAAGTGCAAACGTACACGTTTTCGGCCGAAAACGCGTTTGCCGGCGAAAACGCACACCACGGCTCTTTCTGAGAAAAAGCAAGCACGGAGGACGAGAACCGCTTTTGCCCTGCGTAGCGTTCCGGGCAGCGGGTAGAACCAGGCAGAGAATTCCCGGCTAGCAGCTTCCCTGTGGCGGGGAAGTGCAAACGTACACGTTTTCGGCCGAAAACGCGTTTGCCGGCGAAAACGCACACCACGGCTCTTTCTGAGAAAAAGCAAGCACGGAGGACGAGAACCGCTTTTGCCCTGCGTAGCGTTCCGGGCAGCGGGTAGAACCAGGCAGAGAATTCCCGGCTAGCAGCTTCCCTGTGGCGGGGAAGTGCAAACGTATACGTTTTCGGCCGAAAACGCGTTTGCCGGCGAAAACGCACACCACGGCTCTTTCTGAGAAAAAGCAAGCACGGAGGACGAGAACCGCTTTTGCCCTGCGTAGCGTTCCGGGCAGCGGGTAGAACCAGGCAGAGAATTCCCGGCTAGCAGCTTCCCTGTGGCGGGGAAGTGCAAACGTACACGTTTTCGGCCGAAAACGCGTTTTCCGGCGAAAACGCACACCACGGCTCTTTCTGAGAAAAAGCAAGCACGGAGGACGAGAACCGCTTTTGCCCTGCGTAGCGTTCCGGGCAGCGGGTAGAACCAGGCAGAGAATTCCCGGCTAGCAGCTTCCCTGTGGCGGGGAAGTGCAAACGTACACGTTTTCGGCCGAAAACGCGTTTTCCCGCGAAAACGCACACCAAGGCTCTTTCTGAGAAAAAGCAAGCACGGAGGACGAGAATCGCTTTTGCCCTGCGTAGCGTTCCGGGCAGCGGGTAAAACCAGGCAGAGAATTCCCGGCTAGCAGCTTCCCTGTGGCGGGGAAGTGCAAACGTACACGTTTTCGGCCGAAAACGCGTTTGCCGGCGAAAACGCACACCACGGCTCTTTCTGAGAAAAAGCAAGCACGGAGGACGAGAACCGCTTTTGCCCTGCGTAGCGTTCCGGGCAGCGGGTAGAACCAGGCAGAGAATTCCCGGCTAGCAGCTTCCCTGTGGCGGGGAAGTGCAAACGTACACGTTTTCGGCCGAAAACGCGTTTTCCGGCGAAAACGCACACCACGGCTCTTTCTGAGAAAAAGCAAGCACGGAGGACGAGAACCGCTTTTGCCCTGCGTAGCGTTCCGGGCAGCGGGTAGAACCAGGCAGAGAATTCCCGGCTAGCAGCTTCCCTGTGGCGGGGAAGTGCAAACGTACACGTTTTCGGCCGAAAACGCGTTTTCCGGCGAAAACGCACACCACGGCTCTTTCTGAGAAAAAGCAAGCACGGAGGACGAGAACCGCTTTTGCCCTGCGTAGCGTTCCGGGCAGCGGGTAGAACCAGGCAGAGAATTCCCGGCTAGCAGCTTCCCTGTGGCGGGGAAGTGCAAACGTACACGTTTTCGGCCGAAAACGCGTTTGCCGGCGAAAACGCACACCACGGCTCTTTCTGAGAAAAAGCAAGCACGGAGGACGAGAACCGCTTTTGCCCTGCGTAGCGTTCCGGGCAGCGGGTAGCACCAAGCAGAGAATTCCCGGCTAGCAGCTTCCCTGTGGCGGGGAAGTGCAAACGTACACGTTTTCGGCCGAAAACGCGTTTGCCGGCGAAAACGCACACCACGGCTCTTTCTGAGAAAAAGCAAGCACGGAGGACGAGAACCGCTTTTGCCCTGCGTAGCGTTCCGGGCAGCGGGTAGAACCAGGCAGAAAATTCCCGGCTAGCAGCTTCCCTGTGGCGGGGAAGTGCAAACGTACACGTTTTCGGCCGAAAACGCGTTTGCCGGCGAAAACGCACACCACGGCTCTTTCTGAGAAAAAGCAAGCACGGAGGACGAGAACCGCTTTTGCCCTGCGTAGCGTTCCGGGCAGCGGGTAGAACCAGGCAGAGAATTCCCGGCTAGCAGCTTCCCTGTGGCGGGGAAGTGCAAACGTACACGTTTTCGGCCGAAAACGCGTTTTCCGGCGAAAACGCACACCACGGCTCTTTCTGAGAAAAAGCAAGCACGGAGGACGAGAACCGCTTTTGCCCTGCGTAGCGTTCCGGGCAGCGGGTAGAACCAGGCAGAGAATTCCCGGCTAGCAGCTTCCCTGTGGCGGGGAAGTGCAAACGTACACGTTTTCGGCCGAAAACGCGTTTGCCGGCGAAAACGCACACCACGGCTCTTTCTGAGAAAAAGCAAGCACGGAGGACGAGAACCGCTTTTGCCCTGCGTAGCGTTCCGGGCAGCGGGTAGAACCAGGCAGAGAATTCCCGGCTAGCAGCTTCCCTGTGGCGGGGAAGTGCAAACGTACACGTTTTCGGCCGAAAACGCGTTTGCCGGCGAAAACGCACACCACGGCTCTTTCTGAGAAAAAGCAAGCACGGAGGACGAGAACCGCTTTTGCCCTGCGTAGCGTTCCGGGCAGCGGGTAGAACCAGGCAGAGAATTCCCGGCTAGCAGCTTCCCTGTGGCGGGGAAGTGCAAACGTACACGTTTTCGGCCGAAAACGCGTTTTCCGGCGAAAACGCACACCACGGCTCTTTCTGAGAAAAAGCAAGCACGGAGGACGAGAACCGCTTTTGCCCTGCGTAGCGTTCCGGGCAGCGGGTAGAACCAGGCAGAGAATTCCCGGCTAGCAGCTTCCCTGTGGCGGGGAAGTGCAAACGTACACGTTTTCGGCCGAAAACGCGTTTGCCGGCGAAAACGCACACCACGGCTCTTTCTGAGAAAAAGCAAGCACGGAGGACGAGAACCGCTTTTGCCCTGCGTAGCGTTCCGGGCAGCGGGTAGAACCAGGCAGAGAATTCCCGGCTAGCAGCTTCCCTGTGGCGGGGAAGTGCAAACGTACACGTTTTCGGCCGAAAACGCGTTTGCCGGCGAAAACGCACACCACGGCTCTTTCTGAGAAAAAGCAAGCACGGAGGACGAGAACCGCTTTTGCCCTGCGTAGCGTTCCGGGCAGCGGGTAGAACCAGGCAGAGAATTCCCGGCTAGCAGCTTCCCTGTGGCGGGGAAGTGCAAACGTACACGTTTTCGGCCGAAAACGCGTTTGCCAGCGAAAACGCACACCACGGCTCTTTCTGAGAAAAAGCAAGCACGGAGGACGAGAACCGCTTTTGCCCTGCGTAGCGTTCCGGGCAGCGGGTAGAACCAGGCAGAGAATTCCCGGCTAGCAGCTTCCCTGTGGCGGGGAAGTGCAAACGTACACGTTTTCGGCCGAAAACGCGTTTGCCGGCGAAAACGCACACCACGGCTCTTTCTGAGAAAAAGCAAGCACGGAGGACGAGAACCGCTTTTGCCCTGCGTAGCGTTCCGGGCAGCGGGTAGCACCAGGCAGAGAATTCCCGGCTAGCAGCTTCCCTGTGGCGGGGAAGTGCAAACGTACACGTTTTCGGCCGAAAACGCGTTTTCCGGCGAAAACGCACACCACGGCTCTTTCTGAGAAAAAGCAAGCACGGAGGACGAGAACCGCTTTTGCCCTGCGTAGCGTTCCGGGCAGCGGGTAGAACCAGGCAGAGAATTCCCGGCTAGCAGCTTCCCTGTGGCGGGGAATTGCAAACGTACACGTTTTCGGCCGAAAACGCGTTTTCCGGCGAAAACGCACACCACGGCTCTTTCTGAGAAAAAGCAAGCACGGAGGACGAGAACCGCTTTTGCCCTGCGTAGCGTTCCGGGCAGCGGGTAGAACCAGGCAGAGAATTCCCGGCTAGCAGCTTCCCTGTGGCGGGGAAGTGCAAACGTACACGTTTTCGGCCGAAAACGAGTTTTCCGGCAAAAAAGCACACCACGGCTCTCTGAGAAAAAGCAAGCACGGAGGACGAGAATCGCTTTTGCCCTGCGTAGCGTTCCGGGCAGCGGGTAGAACCAGGCAGAGAATTCCCGGCTAGCAGCTTCCCTGTGGCGGGGAAGTGCAAACGTACACGTTTTCGGCCGAAAACGCGTTTTCCGGCGAAAACGCACACCACGGCTCTTTCTGAGAAAAAGCAAGCACGGAGGACGAGAACGGCTTTTGCCCTGCGTAGCGTTCCGGGCAGCGGGTAGAACCAGGCAGAGAATTCCCGGCTAGCAGCTTCCCTGTGGCGGGGAAGTGCAAACGTACACGTTTTCGGCCGAAAACGCGTTTGCCGGCGAAAACGCACACCACGGCTCTTTCTGAGAAAAAGCAAGCACGGAGGACGAGAACCGCTTTTGCCCTGCGTAGCGTTCCGGGCAGCGGGTAGAACCAGGCAGAGAATTCCCGGCTAGCAGCTTCCCTGTGGCGGGGAAGTGCAAACGTACACGTTTTCGGCCGAAAACGCGTTTGCCGGCGAAAACGCACACCACGGCTCTTTCTGAGAAAAAGCAAGCACGGAGGACGAGAACCGCTTTTGCCCTGCGTAGCGTTCCGGGCAGCGGGTAGCACCAGGCAGAGAATTCCCGGCTAGCAGGTTCCCTGTGGCGGGGAAGTGCAAACGTACACGTTTTCGGCCGAAAACGCGTTTTCCGGCGAAAACGCACACCACGGCTCTTTCTGAGAAAAAGCAAGCACGGAGGACGAGAACCGCTTTTGCCCTGCGTAGCGTTCCGGGCAGCGGGTAGAACCAGGCAGAGAATTCCCGGCTAGCAGCTTCCCTGTGGCGGGGAATTGCAAACGTACACGTTTTCGGCTGAAAACGCGTTTGCCGGCGAAAACGCACACCACGGCTCTTTCTGAGAAAAAGCAAGCACGGAGGACGAGAACCGCTTTTGCCCTGCGTAGCGTTCCGGGCAGCGGGTAGAACCAGGCAGAGAATTCCCGGCTAGCAGCTTCCCTGTGGCAGGGAAGTGCAAACGTACACGTTTTCGGCCGAAAACGCGTTTTCCGGCGAAAACGCACACCACGGCTCTTTCTGAGAAAAAGCAAGCACGGAGGACGAGAACCGCTTTTGCCCTGCGTAGCGTTCCGGGCAGCGGGTAGAACCAGGCAGAGAATTCCCGGCTAGCAGCTTCCCTGTGGCGGGGAAGTGCAAACGTACACGTTTTCGGCCGAAAACGCGTTTTCCGGCGAAAACGCACACCACGGCTCTTTCTGAGAAAAAGCAAGCACGGAGGACGAGAACCGCTTTTGCCCTGCGTAGCGTTCCGGGCAGCGGGTAGAACCAGGCAGAGAATTCCCGGCTAGCAGCTTCCCTGTGGCGGGGAAGTGCAAACGTACACGTTTTCGGCCGAAAACGCGTTTTCCGGCGAAAACGCACACCACGGCTCTTTCTGAGAAAAAGCAAGCACGGAGGACGAGAACCGCTTTTGCCCTGCGTAGCGTTCCGGGCAGCGGGTAGAACCAGGCAGAGAATTCCCGGCTAGCAGCTTCCCTGTGGCGGGGAAGTGCAAACGTACACGTTTTCGGCCGAAAACGCGTTTTCCGGCGAAAACGCACACCACGGCTCTTTCTGAGAAAAAGCAAGCACGGAGGACGAGAACCGCTTTTGCCCTGCGTAGCGTTCCGGGCAGCGGGTAGAACCAGGCAGAGAATTCCCGGCTAGCAGCTTCCCTGTGGCGGGGAAGTGCAAACGTACACGTTTTCGGCCGAAAACGCGTTTGCCGGCGAAAACGCACACCACGGCTCTTTCTGAGAAAAAGCAAGCACGGAGGACGAGAACCGCTTTTGCCCTGCGTAGCGTTCCGGGCAGCGGGTAGAACCAGGCAGAGAATTCCCGGCTAGCAGCTTCCCTGTGGCGGGGAAGTGCAAACGTACACGTTTTCGGCCGAAAACGCGTTTGCCGGCGAAAACGCACACCACGGCTCTTTCTGAGAAAAAGCAAGCACGGAGGACGAGAACCGCTTTTGCC
Organism: Athene noctua; assembly: GCF_965140245.1. Taxonomy (NCBI): domain Eukaryota; kingdom Metazoa; phylum Chordata; class Aves; order Strigiformes; family Strigidae; genus Athene; species Athene noctua. Next base: position 8,747 of record NW_027437909.1, on the reverse strand, counting down.
CTGCGTAGCGTTCCGGGCAGCGGGTAGCACCAGGCAGAGAATTCCCGGCTAGCAGCTTCCCTGTGGCGGGGAAGTGCAAACGTACACGTTTTCGGCCGAAAACGCGTTTGCCGGCGAAAACGCACACCACGGCTCTTTCTGAGAAAAAGCAAGCACGGAGGACGAGAACCGCTTTTGCCCTGCGTAGCGTTCCGGGCAGCGGGTAGAACCAGGCAGAGAATTCCCGGCTAGCAGCTTCCCTGTGGCGGGGAAGTGCAAACGTACACGTTTTCGGCCGAAAACGCGTTTGCCGGCGAAAACGCACACCACGGCTCTTTCTGAGAAAAAGCAAGCACGGAGGACGAGAACCGCTTTTGCCCTGCGTAGCGTTCCGGGCAGCGGGTAGAACCAGGCAGAGAATTCCCGGCTAGCAGCTTCCCTGTGGCGGGGAAGTGCAAACGTACACGTTTTCGGCCGAAAACGCGTTTGCCGGCGAAAACGCACACCACGGCTCTTTCTGAGAAAAAGCAAGCACGGAGGACGAGAACCGCTTTTGCCCTGCGTAGCGTTCCGGGCAGCGGGTAGAACCAGGCAGAGAATTCCCGGCTAGCAGCTTCCCTGTGGCGGGGAAGTGCAAACGTACACGTTTTCGGCCGAAAACGCGTTTGCCGGCGAAAACGCACACCACGGCTCTTTCTGAGAAAAAGCAAGCACGGAGGACGAGAACCGCTTTTGCCCTGCGTAGCGTTCCGGGCAGCGGGTAGAACCAGGCAGAGAATTCCCGGCTAGCAGCTTCCCTGTGGCGGGGAAGTGCAAACGTACACGTTTTCGGCCGAAAACGCGTTTGCCGGCGAAAACGCACACCACGGCTCTTTCTGAGAAAAAGCAAGCACGGAGGACGAGAACCGCTTTTGCCCTGCGTAGCGTTCCGGGCAGCGGGTAGAACCAGGCAGAGAATTCCCGGCTAGCAGCTTCCCTGTGGCGGGGAAGTGCAAACGTACACGTTTTCGGCCGAAAACGCGTTTTCCGGCGAAAACGCACACCACGGCTCTTTCTGAGAAAAAGCAAGCACGGAGGACGAGAACCGCTTTTACCCTGCGTAGCGTTCCGGGCAGCGGGTAGAACCAGGCAGAGAATTCCCGGCTAGCAGCTTCCCTGTGGCGGGGAAGTGCAAACGTACACGTTTTCGGCCGAAAACGCGTTTTACGGCGAAAACGCACACCACGGCTCTTTCTGAGAAAAAGCAAGCACGGAGGACGAGAACCGCTTTTGCCCTGCGTAGCGTTCCGGGCAGCGGGTAGAACCAGGCAGAGAATTCCCGGCTAGCAGCTTCCCTGTGGCGGGGAAGTGCAAACGTACACGTTTTCGGCCGAAAACGCGTTTTCCGGCGAAAACGCACACCACGGCTCTTTCTGAGAAAAAGCAAGCACGGAGGACGAGAACCGCTTTTGCCCTGCGTAGCGTTCCGGGCAGCGGGTAGAACCAGGCAGAGAATTCCCGGCTAGCAGCTTCCCTGTGGCGGGGAAGTGCAAACGTACACGTTTTCAGCCGAAAACGCGTTTGCCGGCGAAAACGCACACCACGGCTCTTTCTGAGATAAAGCAAGCAAGGAGGACGAGAACCGCTTTTGCCCTGCGTAGCGTTCCGGGCAGCGGGTAGAACCAGGCAGAGAATTCGCGGCTAGCAGCTTCCCTGTGGCGGGGAAGTGCAAACGTACACGTTTTCGGCCGAAAAAGCGTTTTCCGGCGAAAACGCACACCACGGCTCTTTCTGAGAAAAAGCAAGCACGGAGGACGAGAACCGCTTTTGCCCTGCGTAGCGTTCCGGGCAGCGGGTAGAACCAGGCAGAGAATTCCCGGCTAGCAGCTTCCCTGTGGCGGGGAAGTGCAAACGTACACGTTTTCGGCCGAAAACGCGTTTGCCGGCGAAAACGCACACCACGGCTCTTTCTGAGAAAAAGCAAGCACGGAGGACGAGAACCGCTTTTGCCCTGCGTAGCGTTCCGGGCAGCGGGTAGAACCAGGCAGAGAATTCCCGGCTAGCAGCTTCCCTGTGGCGGGGAAGTGCAAACGTACACGTTTTCGGCCGAAAACGCGTTTGCCGGCGAAAACGCACACCACGGCTCTTTCTGAGAAAAAGCAAGCACGGAGGACGAGAACCGCTTTTGCCCTGCATAGCGTTCCGGGCAGCGGGTAGCACCAGGCAGAGAATTCCCGGCTAGCAGCTTCCCTGTGGCGGGGAAGTGCAAACGTACACGTTTTCGGCCGAAAACGCGTTTTCCGGCGAAAACGCACACCACGGCTCTTTCTGAGAAAAAGCAAGCACGGAGGACGAGAACCGCTTTTGCCCTGCGTAGCGTTCCGGGCAGCGGGTAGAACCAGGCAGAGAATTCCCGGCTAGCAGCTTCCCTGTGGCGGGGAAGTGCAAACGTACACGTTTTCGGCCGAAAACGCGTTTTCCGGCGAAAACGCACACCACGGCTCTTTCTGAGAAAAAGCAAGCACGGAGGACGAGAACCGCTTTTGCCCTGCGTAGCGTTCCGGGCAGCGGGTAGAACCAGGCAGAGAATTCCCGGCTAGCAGCTTCCCTGTGGCGGGGAAGTGCAAACGTACACGTTTTCGGCCGAAAACGCGTTTTCCGGCGAAAACGCACACCACGGCTCTTTCTGAGAAAAAGCAAGCACGGAGGACGAGAACCGCTTTTGCCCTGCGTAGCGTTCCGGGCAGCGGGTAGAACCAGGCAGAGAATTCCCGGCTAGCAGCTTCCCTGTGGCGGGGAAGTGCAAACGTACACGTTTTCGGCCGAAAACGCGTTTGCCGGCGAAAACGCACACCACGGCTCTTTCTGAGAAAAAGCAAGCACGGAGGACGAGAACCGCTTTTGCCCTGCGTAGCGTTCCGGGCAGCGGGTAGAACCAGGCAGAGAATTCCCGGCTAGCAGCTTCCCTGTGGCGGGGAAGTGCAAACGTACACGTTTTCGGCCGAAAACGCGTTTGCCGGCGAAAACGCACACCACGGCTCTTTCTGAGAAAAAGCAAGCACGGAGGACGAGAACCGCTTTTGCCCTGCGTAGCGTTCCGGGCAGCGGGTAGAACCAGGCAGAGAATTCCCGGCTAGCGGCTTCCCTGTGGCGGGGAAGTGCAAACGTACACGTTTTCGGCCGAAAACGCGTTTTCCGACGAAAACGCACACCACGGCTCTTTCTGAGAAAAAGCAAGCACGCAGGACGAGAACCGCTTTTGCCCTGCGTAGCGTTCCGGGCAGCGGGTAGAACCAGGCAGAGAATTCCCGGCTAGCAGCTTCCCTGTGGCGGGGAAGTGCAAACGTACACGTTTTCGGCCGAAAACGCGTTTGCCGGCGAAAACGCACACCACGGCTCTTTCTGAGAAAAAGCAAGCACGGAGGACGAGAACCGCTTTTGCCCTGCGTAGCGTTCCGGGCAGCGGGTAGAACCAGGCAGAGAATTCCCGGCTAGCAGCTTCCCTGTGGCGGGGAAGTGCAAACGTACACGTTTTCGGCCGAAAACGCGTTTTCCGGCGAAAACGCACACCACGGCTCTTTCTGAGAAAAAGCAAGCACGGAGGACGCGAACCGCTTTTGCCCTGCGTAGCGTTCCGGGCAGCGGGTAGAACCAGGCAGAGAATTCCCGGCTAGCAGCTTCCCTGTGGCGGGGAAGTGCAAACGTACACGTTTTCGGCCGAAAACGCGTTTGCCGGCGAAAACGCACACCACGGCTCTTTCTGAGAAAAAGCAAGCACGGAGGACGAGAACCGCTTTTGCCCTGCGTAGCGTTCCGGGCAGCGGGTAGAACCAGGCAGAGAATTCCCGGCTAGCAGCTTCCCTGTGGCGGGGAATTGCAAACGTACACGTTTTCGGCCGAAAACGCGTTTGCCGGCGAAAACTCACACCACGGCTCTTTCTGAGAAAAAGCAAGCACGGAGGACGAGAACCGCTTTTGCCCTGCGTAGCGTTCCGGGCAGCGGGTAGAACCAGGCAGAGAATTCCCGGCTAGCAGCTTCCCTGTGGCAGGGAAGTGCAAACGTACACGTTTTCGGCCGAAAACGCGTTTTCCGGCGAAAACGCACACCACGGCTCTTTCTGAGAAAAAGCAAGCACGGAGGACGAGAACCGCTTTTGCCCTGCGTAGCGTTCCGGGCAGCGGGTAGAACCAGGCAGAGAATTCCCGGGTAGCAGCTTCCCTGTGGCGGGGAAGTGCAAACGTACACGTTTTCGGCCGAAAACGCGTTTTCCGGCGAAAACGCACACCACGGCTCTTTCTGAGAAAAAGCAAGCACGGAGGACGAGAACCGCTTTTGCCCTGCGTAGCGTTCCGGGCAGCGGGTAGAACCAGGCAGAGAATTCCCGGCTAGCAGCTTCCCTGTGGCGGGGAAGTGCAAACGTACACGTTTTCAGCCGAAAACCCGTTTGCCGGCGAAAACGCACACCACGGCTCTTTCTGAGAAAAAGCAAGCACGGAGGACGAGAACCGCTTTTGCCCTGCGTAGCGTTCCGGGCAGCGGGTAGAACCAGGCAGAGAATTCCCGGCTAGCAGCTTCCCTGTGGCGGGGAAGTGCAAACGTACACGTTTTCGGCCGAAAACGCGTTTGCCGGCGAAAACGCACACCACGGCTCTTTCTGAGAAAAAGCAAGCACGGAGGACGAGAACCGCTTTTGCCCTGCGTAGCGTTCCGGGCAGCGGGTAGAACCAGGCAGAGAATTCCCGGCTAGCAGCTTCCCTGTGGCGGGGAAGTGCAAACGTACACGTTTTCGGCCGAAAACGCGTTTGCCGGCGAAAACGCACACCACGGCTCTTTCTGAGAAAAAGCAAGCACGGAGGACGAGAACCGCTTTTGCCCTGCGTAGCGTTCCGGGCAGCGGGTAGAACCAGGCAGAGAATTCCCGGCTAGCAGCTTCCCTGTGGCGGGGAAGTGCAAACGTACACGTTTTCGGCCGAAAACGCGTTTTCCGGCGAAAACGCACACCACGGCTCTTTCTGAGAAAAAGCAAGCACGGAGGACGAGAACCGCTTTTACCCTGCGTAGCGTTCCGGGCAGCGGGTAGAACCAGGCAGAGAATTCCCGGCTAGCAGCTTCCCTGTGGCGGGGAAGTGCAAACGTACACGTTTTCGGCCGAAAACGCGTTTTCCGGCGAAAACGCACACCACGGCTCTTTCTGAGAAAAAGCAAGCACGGAGGACGAGAACCGCTTTTGCCCTGCGTAGCGTTCCGGGCAGCGGGTAGAACCAGGCAGAGAATTCCCGGCTAGCAGCTTCCCTGTGGCGGGGAAGTGCAAACGTACACGTTTTCGGCCGAAAACGCGTTTTCCGGCGAAAACGCACACCACGGCTCTTTCTGAGAAAAAGCAAGCACGGAGGACGAGAACCGCTTTTGCCCTGCGTAGCGTTCCGGGCAGCGGGTAGAACCAGGCAGAGAATTCCCGGCTAGCAGCTTCCCTGTGGCGGGGAAGTGCAAACGTACACGTTTTCGGCCGAAAACGCGTTTGCCGGCGAAAACGCACACCACGGCTCTTTCTGAGATAAAGCAAGCAAGGAGGACGAGAACCGCTTTTGCCCTGCGTAGCGTTCCGGGCAGCGGGTAGAACCAGGCAGAGAATTCGCGGCTAGCAGCTTCCCTGTGGCGGGGAAGTGCAAACGTACACGTTTTCGGCCGAAAACGCGTTTGCCGGCGAAAACGCACACCACGGCTCTTTCTGAGAAAAAGCAAGCACGGAGGACGAGAACCGCTTTTGCCCTGCGTAGCGTTCCGGGCAGCGGGTAGCACCAGGCAGAGAATTCCCGGTTAGCAGGTTCCCTGTGGCGGGGAAGTGCAAACGTACACGTTTTCGGCCGAAAACGCGTTTTCCGGCGAAAACGCACACCACGGCTCTTTCTGAGAAAAAGCAAGCACGGAGGACGAGAACCGCTTTTGCCCTGCGTAGCGTTCCGGGCAGCGGGTAGAACCAGGCAGAGAATTCCCGGCTAGCAGCTTCCCTGTGGCGGGGAATTGCAAACGTACACGTTTTCGGCCGAAAACGCGTTTGCCGGCGAAAACGCACACCACGGCTCTTTCTGAGAAAAAGCAAGCACGGAGGACGAGAACCGCTTTTGCCCTGCGTAGCGTTCCGGGCAGCGGGTAGAACCAGGCAGAGAATTCCCGGCTAGCAGCTTCCCTGTGGCGGGGAAGTGCAAACGTACACGTTTTCGGCCGAAAACGCGTTTTCCGGCGAAAACGCACACCACGGCTCTTTCTGAGAAAAAGCAAGCACGGAGGACGAGAACCGCTTTTGCCCTGTGTAGCGTTCCGGGCAGCGGGTAGAACCAGGCAGAGAATTCCCGGCTAGCAGCTTCCCTGTGGCGGGGAAGTGCAAACGTACACGTTTTCGGCCGAAAACGCGTTTGCCGGCGAAAACGCACACCACGGCTCTTTCTGAGAAAAAGCAAGCACGGAGGACGAGAACCGCTTTTGCCCTGCGTAGCGTTCCGGGCAGCGGGTAGAACCAGGCAGAGAATTCCCGGCTAGCAGCTTCCCTGTGGCGGGGAAGTGCAAACGTACACGTTTTCGGCCGAAAACGCGTTTGCCGGCGAAAACGCACACCACGGCTCTTTCTGAGAAAAAGCAAGCACGGAGGACGAGAACCGCTTTTGCCCTGCATAGCGTTCCGGGCAGCGGGTAGCACCAGGCAGAGAATTCCCGGCTAGCAGCTTCCCTGTGACGGGGAAGTGCAAACGTACACGTTTTCGGCCGAAAACGCGTTTTCCGGCGAAAACGCACACCACGGCTCTTTCTGAGAAAAAGCAAGCACGGAGGACGAGAACCGCTTTTGCCCTGCGTAGCGTTCCGGGCAGCGGGTAGAACCAGGCAGAGAATTCCCGGCTAGCAGCTTCCCTGTGGCGGGGAAGTGCAAACGTACACGTTTTCGGCCGAAAACGCGTTTTCCGGCGAAAACGCACACCACGGCTCTTTCTGAGAAAAAGCAAGCACGGAGGACGAGAACCGCTTTTGCCCTGCGTAGCGTTCCGGGCAGCGGGTAGAACCAGGCAGAGAATTCCCGGCTAGCAGCTTCCCTGTGGCGGGGAAGTGCAAACGTACACGTTTTCGGCCGAAAACGCGTTTTCCGGCGAAAACGCACACCACGGCTCTTTCTGAGAAAAAGCAAGCACGGAGGACGAGAACCGCTTTTGCCCTGCGTAGCGTTCCGGGCAGCGGGTAGAACCAGGCAGAGAATTCCCGGCTAGCAGCTTCCCTGTGGCGGGGAAGTGCAAACGTACACGTTTTCGGCCGAAAACGCGTTTTCCGGCGAAAACGCACACCACGGCTCTTTCTGAGAAAAAGCAAGCACGGAGGACGAGAACCGCTTTTGCCCTGCGTAGCGTTCCGGGCAGCGGGTAGAACCAGGCAGAGAATTCCCGGCTAGCAGCTTCCCTGTGGCGGGGAAGTGCAAACGTACACGTTTTCGGCCGAAAACGCGTTTTCCGGCGAAAACGCACACCACGGCTCTTTCTGAGAAAAAGCAAGCACGGAGGACGAGAACCGCTTTTGCCCTGCGTAGCGTTCCGGGCAGCGGGTAGAACCAGGCAGAGAATTCCCGGCTAGCAGCTTCCCTGTGGCGGGGAAGTGCAAACGTACACGTTTTCGGCCGAAAACGCGTTTTCCGACGAAAACGCACACCACGGCTCTTTCTGAGAAAAAGCAAGCACGCAGGACGAGAACCGCTTTTGCCCTGCGTAGCGTTCCGGGCAGCGGGTAGAACCAGGCAGAGAATTCCCGGCTAGCAGCTTCCCTGTGGCGGGGAAGTGCAAACGTACACGTTTTCGGCCGAAAACGCGTTTGCCGGCGAAAACGCACACCACGGCTCTTTCTGAGAAAAAGCAAGCACGGAGGACGAGAACCGCTTTTGCCCTGCGTAGCGTTCCGGGCAGCGGGTAGAACCAGGCAGAGAATTCCCGGCTAGCAGCTTCCCTGTGGCGGGGAAGTGCAAACGTACACGTTTTCGGCCGAAAACGCGTTTTCCGGCGAAAACGCACACCACGGCTCTTTCTGAGAAAAAGCAAGCACGGAGGACGCGAACCGCTTTTGCCCTGCGTAGCGTTCCGGGCAGCGGGTAGAACCAGGCAGAGAATTCCCGGCTAGCAGCTTCCCTGTGGCGGGGAAGTGCAAACGTACACGTTTTCGGCCGAAAACGCGTTTTCCGGCGAAAACGCACACCACGGCTCTTTCTGAGAAAAAGCAAGCACGGAGGACGAGAACCGCTTTTGCCCTGCGTAGCGTTCCGGGCAGCGGGTAGAACCAGGCAGAGAATTCCCGGCTAGCAGCTTCCCTGTGGCGGGGAAGTGCAAACGTACACGTTTTCGGCCGAAAACGCGTTTTCCGGCGAAAACGCACACCACGGCTCTTTCTGAGAAAAAGCAAGCACGGAGGACGAGAACCGCTTTTGCCCTGCGTAGCGTTCCGGGCAGCGGGTAGAACCAGGCAGAGAATTCCCGGCTAGCAGCTTCCCTGTGGCGGGGAAGTGCAAACGTACACGTTTTCGGCCGAAAACGCGTTTTCCGGCGAAAACGCACACCACGGCTCTTTCTGAGAAAAAGCAAGCACGGAGGACGAGAACCGCTTTTGCCCTGCGTAGCGTTCCGGGCAGCGGGTAGAACCAGGCAGAGAATTCCCGGCTAGCAGCTTCCCTGTGGCGGGGAAGTGCAAACGTACACGTTTTCGGCCGAAAACGCGTTTTCCGGCGAAAACGCACACCACGGCTCTTTCTGAGAAAAAGCAAGCA